>NW_027531425.1:2417457-2418555 GCF_008692635.1 Crocuta crocuta | reverse complement strand
AAAAAAAAAAAAAAAAGAATCTCTTCTCATGAATTATGTAATCAGATAATAGGTTATAGGGATCAATCTCCAAAAGTTTAGGCATCATGATGTCAGAGTAGAAAATTGCCAGAGTAGTTTAGCATCTCTGTCATCTGAGACGAGTCAGGTAGGATAGTTTGTTGTATCCATGTTATCTTTGAATTCAGCAAACCTCCAGTTTACTCTGTGGACAACCTAACCCTCTGTTGGAGCTGAGGCGGGGAAACTTTTTTTTAAAAAACAAATAATTACCTCATGCGTTTTCAAGCTCTTTATAGTTTAAAGCTCATTTTCATATCCCTTAATCTCAACATTTTTCTTTCTTTTTTTTTTTTTTTTCTAAATATTTTTGAGAGAGAGACGGAGAGAGAAGGATAAGGGGAGGGACAGAGAGAGAGGGAGACACAGAATCTGAAGCAGGTTCCTGGCTCTGAGCTGTCAGCATAGAGCCCGACGCGGGGCTTGAACTCACACAAGCCATAAGATCATGACCTGAGCTGAAGTCGGATGCTTAACCGACTGAGTCACCCAGGCGCCCTAATCTCAACATTTTTCTAAGGCCAGCATTAATATTATCCTCAGCAGAAGATCTCAGGCAAGTGATGACTTCTGCCACTTAGAGGAGTCCCTTCAATTCTTGAGCTTCCGTTTCTTCATCTGTGAAATGGGTATCCCAATCAAATAACATTTCTGCCAGGCCGCAAGTCCCTGACCAGACCTTACAAATTCCAGCTCCTTCCCTGCCAGCTGCGCTACCCAGGAGACCATGGGCTCCAACACGGAGGCCTTGCTGAGTACACACGCCACCGCTTCATCGCATCTTCCACCCCGCGAGGAAGGACATTTTCATCTCCATCCTGTGACAAGGACACCGGCAAGGCTGAGGAACTTAGCCCTAGTTGGGCCTAGTCCTCAGATTTCGGGGCTTCCCCGCTAGCCAGGCCCTGCTGCCACCTTACAGTAACACCTCACAAAATGGGGAGTGGAATCAGGGTGAACCACAGCGCCCTTGGCATTCAGATCATCTGTAGCTGCTACTGCCAGGTGGGGAAGGGGTCGGGGGGGGGGGGGGGGGCA
>NW_027531425.1:2417147-2417377 GCF_008692635.1 Crocuta crocuta | reverse complement strand
GGGGGGGGGGGGGGGGGGGGGGGGGTAGGGAGTCCCCGAGTTGGGCTTCTTGCCGCCGTACCCTCTCCATAACGATGCGGCCCCTCACGCCTGCATTTCAGGGTAATCGGCCTTAGGAAAAGCCCTAGACCAACCCATTTCACAGATAATGGGTTGTACGGAGTGCAAAGCTCGGCTCCTAAAGCCGACCTAGAAAATGGAGACGCGCGGGCGCGGCGTCGGCACAGTTT
>NW_027531425.1:2410447-2417096 GCF_008692635.1 Crocuta crocuta | reverse complement strand
TCGGCGCCTCCTCGCGGCTCCCTCCAGGAGGCGCTGTAGGACCGACTCACGGTCCAAGATGCCGTCGCCTCCGGACGGCCTCCCCCAGGAGCCCCGGAGCACCGAGAAAAGCAAACCCCCTGGGCTAGAGAGGCATTTCCCAGGAGCCTCCCAGGTCCCCTCGCGAGGGCCGGGCACTTCCGCTTCCGGTTCTCTACTCCGGAAGTCGCTTTCTGAGCTAGCGTGCGGTCTTTGTCAGCTTGCACGATGGCTTACCGTGGCCAGGGCCAGAAAGTGCAGAAGGTGATGGTGCAGCCCATCGTATCCTAAGCAGGATGTCAGGTCTGGGAGGTTCGGGCCTGAAAACGGGGGGGCGGAAGAGCAGACCGGGAACGGGCCCGAGGGAGCGGAGTGCGGCCCCGCATCCCATGAGCCCTCGGGGCAACCGAGGCCAGGAGAAAGCGCGGGTAGTTGAAGACCCGGTGAGAAGTGGGCTTGTGTAGACCCCTGCAGCGGGCGTTGCAGGAGTGGCGCGGATGAGCGAAAGACAGCTTTAGTTGGGTACTGAGTGGCAGTGAGAGTCCTCAGTCTCAGGGAGGAGGAAGATGTCGGCGCCAGGAAACTACTGGAGAGTAAAGGAGTGGGAGGGATTCCTTGAGAGCGTTCGGGAACCCCTAATGAATGGCTGGTCTCTGTCCGTTGCGTGGACACCAGACTTCGTGTTCAGAAAACAAAGGCGAGAGAGGGGTAGAGTTGATTGGGTTCGGTTAGCACGGTCTACGCTCTGCGTGTATTTTTTCCCTTAACCTCATCTTCTGGTGCAGAACCTCATCTTCAGATACTTGCAAAATGTACGTAAGTTGTTTGTTCTTGTTTCGTCATTCGCTTTTTAGTAAAAGGTGAATTTATTTGGTTGGTTGCGTCATCCTGTCTAATCAACGCGTTCTAGAGTTACCAAAACCATAAAATACCCAGGAATAGAGTTAAAAATAGGTGAAACGGGATCCTGGCTGGCTCAGTCGGTAGAATGTGCGACTCTTAATCGTGGAGTGGTGTGTTCCAGCCCGACCGCGGGAGTAGAGTTTACTTAGAAAAAGAAGAAGAAGAAAAGCAGGTGAAGCTGGGGATTGGAGGAGTATTTGAGAGGAAAGGGCCTCCGGGAAAGCTCTAATGTAATGAAATGCCACCTGCAAGCAGTGAAAGAATAGCGTCATTACTTTGCAAGACCCAAATTACTTACTTAAAAAAGCAGTTCTTGGCAGACGTGACTGGTATTTGGGTACTTTCGTTGGTACTCAGTATTGGAACCTTTCCCCTTTGAAACCTTTCCCCCGGGATGAAACATTGGAAGAAAAATACCGTCGACTTTAAGCCACATAATAATATGGTGTGTTTAGTTTAGCACCTGGGGGAAAACTTAAATATAAAAAAGATGCCAAGAAAAGAAGAGAGGAGGGGTAACTTGAGAGAAGATAGCAATTCATACTGTGAGGTGATAGAGTAGAGTATTTAAATTATTTTGGAAAGAAAATGCGTTTTCTGTTGCTCTGACAAATTGTAGGATGTGATAACACAGTTGCAAACAGACTAATTTCAAGCCATTATAATTTTTAAATTGTTCTTTACACTTATTTTTGAGAGAGACAGCACAAGTGGGGGAGGGACAGAGAGAGAAAGAGACACAGAATCCAGAGCAGGCTCCAGGCTCTGACCTGGCTGTCAGCACAGAGCCCGAGGCAGGGCTTGAACCCACGAACCTTGAGATCATGACCTGAGCCGAAGTCAGACACTTAACCGACTGAGCCACCCAGGTGACCCTATAATTTTTTTTTAAAGATTACTTTAAATCTAAATCTGAGATGTGTTAGGTTACTACGCCCAGTGTGAGGCTGGAACCCATGACCCCACGATCAGGAGTCACACGCTTCACCCAGCTGAGCCAGCCAGACACCATTGTAATTTTTTTTTTTTTAAAGCCATTGTAATTTTTTTTTTTTTTTTAAAGCAGGCTTTATGCCTAGTGCAGAGCCCAAAGTGGGGCTTGAACTCATGACCCTGCGATCAAGACCTGAGCTGAGGTCAAGAGTGGGATGCTTTACCCACTAAGCCACCCAGGTGTCCCCAAGCCATTGTAATTTTTAATCACCAGACTTGAGGGTCCCTCCCCCTGGTTGTTAAATGTGAGACATGGAAAACTGGGAACTCAGAGAAAGCTGTTCTGAAGCTGGTTTTGCTGTAGCAGATAAGAGAGAAGCCCTGATCATTGGAAATTGCTGCTTTATGCCATATACTCAATTATCACTCTCTGTGTTGAGAGGAAAAGCTGTAAGAAATGCAATGGAGTCCCAACATCGCAAAATTATTAGCTTGGTCCCAGTATAGTGTTTATTGAGAATGTTTCTTGGCAGGTGACTAGTCTTGGTTACCAATTCTTTGATGTGATTGAAGTAGTTAAATTCTTGGCTTGTTTTTTAAGGTTTTTTTTTTTTGAACCAGATTTCTCTATTTGACCAGAGTGATTAGGTTTTGCTTACTTGGTTTTTTTTTTCCTTTAACATATCTATTTTTACAATTATTTCAGAGATCTCGGATTCAGGTGTGGCTTTATGAGCAAGTGAACATGCGGATAGAGGGCTGTATCATTGTGAGTAACCAGAACGCTTTCCCTCAGTGTTCATAGAAAAACAATTTTGCAGAAACATCTAGTCAGAGCAGTGTGCAAAAAGACAGTGACCCAAACCAAGGAAAGTTTTCAGGGCCACTATCCTTGTCTCACTGTCGCACTTAATAAGGGTAACAACAGTGTTAGTGTTTGAAGGATGGGACAAAAGAAATGAAATTACAATGGGGTGAAAATTAGTGGTGTATTCTGTATTAGGTGATAACCTGAATATAGCTGGGTGGGGTTAATTTAATAAGACTTTTTGAGGATGGCAGACGACCCTGAGTAATGTCTTAAAGAAAGATAAAGTGGTGCTCGCTTCAGCGGCACATACGCTAAAATTGGAAAGAGATAAAATATGGCTGAAAAGTATTATGTCGGGACACTTAGGTATTCCTTTTAGACATTACGGACTCCATCAGTAATCGCTCCTTCTCTGTTTTCTAGGGTTTTGATGAGTACATGAACCTCGTATTAGATGATGCAGAAGAGATTCATTCTAAAACAAAGTCAAGAAAACAACTGGGTAAGAATAGCTGGCCTTTTAGAATCGTAGAATTTTTTATTCGCGTTGCAGAGTTGAATTGAGTTGTAACTCAATTTGTGTTTAAATTTAGTGTGCATTTGAGAATTTACTATGTGGAGGAGTAGTACCCTTTTGAAACCGTCGCTTACTGCTTGCCCCACTCCCATTACTGCTTTTGTTTCTCCACTCAGACCCTTCTCATGAAGGTCACCAAAGACTAATGGTGTCAAATCTAATGGTCAATATTAGTTCTTGTTTCATAGAACTCTAAACAGCGTTTGGCGCTGTGGGCCACTCCCACGTTAAAACACTTTGTTCCTTTGGCTCCATGATACTATACTCAGTTTTATTTTTCATTTTAGTTATTCCTTTTCAGATTTTTGTATATGCATTCTTTTGGACCCGGCCATTAAATGTTTTGAGTTGCTCAAGGCACGGTTCTAGGCCCTCATGTCATTTGGTGTTATTTACCCGGGCCCTCAAGACTATACCTTCAGTTACCGTCTCTATATTGACCTCAGATTTACCTCTGTAGCTCTAGATCTCTCTGAGCCTGTTCAACATTCCTACCTGAATGTCTCAAAGGCTCTTCAAAGTTAGCATGTCAGACTCACTTCCCGCTCCCTATACACTCTTGTAGACCTATTTTAGTGTTCCCTGCCTTCCTGAATGGCACCAACCCCGTTCAGTTTCCTGGCTGATTTCTTTACAACTGCCTCATCCCCCTCCAGTTTGCTCTGCAGGCTGCGGTTATCTTTGAAAAGCAGTAGTCTGACCTTGTCATCCTTTGCTTGAAATCTCCCATGACTTCCTGTTGCTAGCAGAATAAGAAAATCTTTAATGTGTTCTGCAAAGTTCTTCACGATCTTTTCTCACTTTGCTCACTTTCTATCACTCTGCTTCATTTTCTGAGCTTCATCCACACTGTGTTCTTTCAATTGTTTGAACCTGCACACTTGCCCCACCATAAATCTTTGTCTTTGAGGCTTCCTATGTGTTTAGGACTCAGATTAAATGTCAGGTATCAGAGTTTGGTTTTGTTTTACTTGAGGTGGGGATGGGAGGAGACAGGCTGTGCTGAGTTTGTAGTAAAACACTCATTAGTGGGATTATTCTATTCATGTCTCTCTCGCTGGGCCAGGTGCTGCCTCCGTCCCTTCTCTGCTCCCTCATATGCCTAGTGCCTCATTCAGTGCCTGTCATCTGGTAGAAACACAAAAATATTTGGATAACGAATGCAGTTTCTTTACCCAGTTAATGAAGGGTCTTTAGGAATTGTGATTTCAAGACAAAGAGTCATTTCTTTTAAAATCCTATTCGCTTAAAGTTATTTAGGTACTTTGTTTTTAATTAATGCCCAGCTCACAGCTGACTAGTGCCCTTATCTTTCGTGGGCTTCAGGTGTCTCTTTTTCCCCTGCACCCTGAGGATTCTCTTGAGCCTGTAGTAGATCTGTGGAAGGTAGAATCTGAGAAGCGGTTTGGTGTTTTGCTATGCTTTCTGTTTAGGCTATTTTTGTGAAAGTCTGGATTTTCAAATTTAAACATGTCTTGCTAGGAAGGGCAAGCTAGCTTTATTGACATCACTGTGTATAAATTATTTGGAGAGTGTTGAATTCTTACAGTATTTATCCTATAAATATGATTAATATTACCTGTTGTAGAAGTCTGGGAAAGTTAAAAATCAGTCACTTTTGGGGTTGGTGAGTCTTTCTCAAACTGATTTTACTCAACACTGAAGATATTCATAGCTATTTTCTCAGGAAAAAGGTATTCCCTGCTCAAATAAGTTCAGGAAATGTTGGATAAAATTTGAACAGTTTTATTTATTGTAGGATAGGGTCTTTAACATATTGAAAACTCTGAAGAATGGTGTCGTAGTATGCTGTCAAATGTTTTAAACTTGAAACACAACTCATTCTCCAACTTCTACAAACTCAGAGCAGTGGGAAATGTTGGGGTAGACCTAGTCAATTGACTTAATCATAGTAGTTTCATAAAATTGTATTGTAGTTTTCATAAAAGTATTTCTCTACATTCATTAGTTTATCATTGAGAAAGTTCATCTGCTCTAATATGTAGAGCTTTTCAATATGTGGATATTTGAAATTTTTCACGTACCTTCTCAAGGAAGGAAGCATTTTCAAAATTGCTCAAGTATGATCTGAAATTCTGAGGCTGAGAGGGGGTTACACACTTGTCTGAGTGGCTATTAATAGCTTTTTTTTTTTTTAATTTTGTGTTGCAGGTCGGATCATGCTAAAAGGAGATAATATTACCCTGCTCCAAAGTGTCTCCAACTAGAAATGATCAATGAAGTGAGAAATTCTTGAGAAGGCCATGTAGTTTGTTTTTTTAGAGGTCCTTTGTTGGGAGTATATGCTAAAACATTTGTTCCTGTTGTTTTGATTACCTTTATGTTATTACCAGATGACAATAAATGTTGTGGGATTGATTTTATTTAAAAATTTACATTGTTTCTTTTCATCCAGTATTAGAGACCTTTTACACAGTGGCCCCTAAGTTTTCTGAAGGGTGGCAGGTGCCCTGGGCATTTGTTTTGTCTGTAGATTCTTAAAGTAAAGAGTAGTAATTCTACCTGACAGGTAAGCTTCTGGTAACGGGTCATGGAGAAGAGGGTTTGCAAAAATAAAGGTTATTGAACTAATACATGTCTTCTTCATTATCAGTTCTAATTCTAGATGCTGGAACACTAGAGTTTCTAACCACAGTAGGTTGGAGGTAGTGTAATAGTTTCAGTATTGGCCTAGCACTCCCAGCTCTGTGAGGTCTTTGTGAATTCTTAAATCACTACTAAGATCAGAATGTGAGAAGTATTTGGGAGTAAGCAAACGTACATTTTTTTTAAATTTTTTTAGTGTTTTATTTCTGAGAGAGAGAGACAGCATGAGCAGGGGAGGGCCAGAGAGAGAGGGAGATACAGAATCCGAAACAGGCTGCAGGCTCTGAGCTGGCAGTCAGCACAGAGCCCAACGCAGGGCTCGAACCCACCAACCGTGAGATCATGACCTGAGCCGAAGTCGGACGCTTAACGTACATTTAAAATGAGATCTGTTGGGGCACCTGGGTGGTTCAGTCCGTTAAGCTTCCGACTTTAGCTCAGTTCATGTTCTTGCAGCTGGTGGGCTTGAGCCCTGTATCGGTCTCTGGGCTGGCAGTGTGGAGTCTGCTTGGGGTTCTCTCTCCCTCTCTGCCCCTACCCCCTTGTATTCTCTTTGTCTCTCAAAGTAAATAAATAAACTTAAATAAAATGAGCTCTGTTAAGAATTAACAGGAGGGAGGGGTGCCTCAGTGACAGTTGATAAAGCATCCTGCTCTTGGTTTCAGGGTTTTGGCTCAGGCCATGATCTCACGGTTCCTGGTCTCAAGCCCCACGTTGGACTCAGTGCTGAGAGCATGAGCCTGCTTGGGATTCATTCTCCCTCTCCCTCTCTCTCTCTCTCTCTCTCTCTCTCTCTCTCT
>NW_027531425.1:2396817-2410435 GCF_008692635.1 Crocuta crocuta | reverse complement strand
GGGACGTCTTGTGAGATTGGTAACCTGAAAAAGACCACAAGCAGCTGGTAAGTTGTTAGACATAGTAACTATGTTAGTTGGAGCACCGCATATCTCTTACCCTTCTCTCTAAAGACGTTAGTGCCTCCCTTAGTAATTCCTTATTTCCCAGCTGAATTATGGGGGAGGACAGATCTTTCCTCCCCCAGTTTCTCAGGGTGTTTCTAATTAGGGGCACCATGCTGGCTCATTTCGGTAGAACATGTGACTCTAAATCTCAGGGTCACGAGTTTAACCCCCACGTTGGGTATAGAGATTACTTAAATAAGTGGAAAACGACCCCAGGGTAATTCTAGTTAGAATCGTGTTCAGTGATTATTAAGCATCTGCTGTTACACAGGCACAAGGTTGAATAAATGCAGTGAAACAGATCAGCAAACTTAGAGCTTTGGTGCCACACGCTAATGGCTATTTAAATTGGATATTGAGGTGCGTAAGGCCTACCCAAGATTCTCGAAATGGGGATTATTAAGGGTTAGTGAGGAAGAAGCAAGAAGTATAGTTCCTGCATTTCCAAGTGCCTGCGAGGAGATAGAGAACTTTCCTTTAAACTGAGTAAAAGAAATCTTTTGAGATAGAGGAGGTTTGTAGGTAAGTGTAGAAATGTGTGCAGCTTAGAAGTCAGCATTCTAGCTGTTCCTCTCCTCTCCTATTTGAACCTACGCCTTTTTGGTCACATTTTGAAATAAAGGGCTACTTGAGCTCTTTTAACATAGTTGAGTTTGAAATGCATTGAACTGGTTGAGCATGCAAAGAACTCCTTGGGCAGCAGAGGGAGTTGCAGCCCTGGGACTGCTTCAGCCTTTCTAGTAAAAGCTTTTTCAGAGCAGAGACCTCCCTGTAGCTTTCTTGGCACCGAAATAGCTCGGAAGGAGGATAAAAGCTGGAGCAGTATAATCCCTAAAAAAACCTGCTGGCTGCTTTTCCATTTCCCTGTGTGGCCTTTCTGACCTGGCTGCCCTGTGTAAGCAAAGCTGTGCCTGCTGTGGCTTATTCTGAATGGATCAAGACCTGGAAAGTTCTATTTTTGACAGAGCAAACGATGATAGAAATAAGGTACAGTGAACTCTTACAATTGAGCTCTGTATTTAGAAATCTCTGCTTGCTTTCCTGCCTCACCGGAGCCTGCGGTGTTTGCTTTTTAAGTTGTACTTTTCCACAATCTGTAGATCTTTTTTCCAACCAGAATTTGTATTAGAGGAGGCGTTGCTCTCCGCTTCATTAAGGTTATTAAAACATGCTGCTGGGAAGCTGCTCTTGTTGGCAGCCCTTGGTATGTGAGCAATTATTTTTCTGGAATGGCTGTTGGTTTCTGAGGGGGTCTTGCTAACCACCCACTAACTCTCTTGTAACATTCTTGAAGTGGGGGTGGGAGGAGAATAAGGCTCTGAGGAAGTTAAGTGCTGGTGCAGGCCTGGTGTTTTATTGGTCTAGGGAGAAAGAGCGGTAAGAATAGTTAGAAAACCCTAGGATTTTGTATTTGCAGGCACCAGCTATTGTATCAAATTTGTCATTTTCAAGATTAGAGAGTAGATCTTTGTCAAATTTGGTTTTAGGCATTATTGGCTGGGAAGTGCCATGGACAGCCCCTGGGGTAAGCCTAACAGGCACATCTGTTAACTGGGTGACACAGAACGTTTTCCTTAATTACTCGTTTTAGAGCTAATCAATAACCTACTCCTGCCATGCTTTTTGTGAGGTGTGCTTGGTAAAGCTTTTCTTAAAATGGTGTTAGAACTTAAGTCTCTTGTACCTAGAGTTTAATTTTAATTTAATTTATATCCAAAACACTTAAAAGGTTGAATTGAAAAATCCTAGCTTAGGGGCACTTGGGTGGCTCAGTCAGTTAAGTGTCTGACTTCGGCTCAGGTCATGATCTTGCGCCTGGAGCCTGCTTTGGATTCTGTGTCTCCCTCTTTCTCTGCCCCTAGCACTCTGTATCTCTCTCTCAAAAATGAATAAAAACATTTAAAAAAACACTTTTTAAATTAAAATAATAAAAATCCTAGCTTAGAGCAGGTTTATAACTAAAATGCCATTAATGTAGAAAGATGGGAAGTAAATAACAAAAGCCCTTCCTTTCCCCATCAGTATTTTCAATACATAACTACTATTAGGAGTTAGGTGTTTATCCTTCTAAACTCTTTACAAATATGTACAATTTGGTTTGTTTCTCAATTTCGTATTTGCATTTAAAAACTTTTTTTTTTTCTTTAAGTTTATTTACTTGGCGGGGGGTGGGGGGCAGACAGAGAGGGAGAAGAAAAATCCCAAGCAGGTTCCACTGACCACATGGAGCCCAACATAGGGCTCGGATCCCAAGAACTGTGAGATCATGCCCTGAGCTGAGATCAAGAGTTAGACATCCAACCAACTGAGGTACCCAGGTGTCCCTAAAAGTTTTTTTAATTTTAACTTTTAATTTTGGTAAAATTGTACAGCTCAGTAACATTGAGTACATTCACATGGTTGTGCAAACATTCCCTAGAACCTTATCTTGCAAAATTGAAACTACCCTGTCAACAACTTCCCATCCCTTGCCCCTTTGAGCCCCGGCAAACATCATTCTTTCTGTTTCTGTGAATTTGACTCTTCAAAATACCTCATATAAATGGAGCCATAGTAATATTTGTCTTTGTGCAACTGACTTGTTTCATTTAGCGTAATGTTCTCATGGTTCATCCATGTTGTAGAATGTGTCCTAATTTCTTTCCTCTCTTTAAGGCTGAATAATATTGTATGTTTATACACCATGTTTTGTTTATGCATTGAACTATCAGTAGACATTTTGGGTTACTTTCACCTTTTGGCTATTGTGAATCATGCTGTTCTTCGAGGCCCTGTTTTCAATTGTGTTGAGACAGACCCAAAAGGTTTTTGAGGAACCATCTTACCTTTGCTATGAACATGGGTGCACAAGTATCTCTTTAAGACCCTGCTTTCAGGTTTTTTAAGAGTATGTACTCAAAGTCTTTTTGAGGAATCCTTATCATACTGGTTTCCACAGCAGCAACACCATTGATCAGTAGTGCACAAGGCCTCCTGTTTCTTTACATCCTTTTGGCAAAACTTATTTTCTACTTCTGATAGTAAATGTCTTAATGGTTGTGAGGTGATACTCTGGGTTAGGCTTTTTTGTTTGTTTGTTTTTTAAGTTTACATCCAAGTTAGCATATAGTACAACAGTTATTTCAGGAATAGATTCCTTAATGCCCCTTACCCAAGTAGCCCATCCCCCCCCACAACCCCTTCAGTAACCCTCTGTTATATTTAACAGTCTCTTATGTTTTGTCGCCCTTCCTGTTCTTATATTATTTTTGCTTCCCTTCCCTTATGTTCATCTGTTCTGTGTCTTAAAGTCCTTGTATGAGTGAAGTCATGTGATAATTTGTCTTTCTCTGACTAATTTCGCTTAGCATAATACCCCCTAATTGCATCCACATAGTTGCAAATGGCAAGATACTCGTGTGTGTGTGTGTGTGTGTGTACGTGTGTGTACACCACATCTTTACCCATTCATCCACCAGTGGACATTTGATCTCTTTCTATACTTTGGCTGTTGTCGATAGCGCTGCTGTAAACACTGGGGTGCATGTGCCCCTTCAAAACAGTACACCCGCATCCCTTGGATAAATACCTAGTAGTGCAATTGCTGGGTCGTAGGGTAGTTCTATTTTTAACTTTCTGAGGAACCTCCATACTCTTTTCCAGAGTGGCTGCACCAGTTTGCATGCCCACCAGCAGTGCAAAAGGGATCCTCTTTCTCACATCCTCGCCTACCTCTGTTGTTGCTGAGTTGTTAATGTTCGCCATTCTGACAGGCGTGGGGTGGTATCTCATTGTGGTTTTGATTTGTATTTCCCTGATGATGAGCGATGTTGGGCACATTTTTCATGTGTCGGCCATTTAGATGTCTTTGGAGAAATGTCTATTCATGTCTTCTGCCCATTTCTTCACTGGATTATTTGGTTTTTGGGTGTTGAATTTGATCTTTATAATAAGATTTTGGATACTAACCCTTTATCTGATAGGTCGTTTGCAAATATCTTCTCCCATCCTGTTGGTTGCCTTTTAGTTTTGCTGATTGTTTCCTTTGCTGTGCAGAATTTTTTTAAATTTTATTTTAATATTTATTTCTGAGAGACAGCATGAACAGGGGAGGGTCAGAGAGAGAGCGAGATACAGAATCTATAACAGGCTCCAGGCTCTGAGCTAGTTGTCAACACAGAGCCTGATGCAGGGCTCAAACCCACGAACTGTGAAGATCATGACCTGAGCTGAAGTTGGACGCTTAACTGAGCCACCCAGGTGCCCCCAGAAGCTTTTTATTTTGATGAAGTCCCAATAGTTCATTTTTGCTTTTGTTCCCCTTGCCTCCAGAGACGTGTTGGGTAAGAAGTTGCTGCAGCCAAGGTCAAAGAGGTGTTTGCCTGCTTTCTCCTCGAGGATTTTGATGGCCTCCTGTCTTACCTTTAGGTCTTGTTAGGTCTTTCTTTCTATTTTGAGTTTTCGTGTATGGCGTAAGAAAGTGGTCCAGGTTCATTTTTCCAGTCACTGTCCAGTTTTCCCAGCACCATATGCTGAAGAGACTGTCTTTATTCCGTTGAATATTCTTTCCTGCTTTGTCAAAGATTAGTTGGCCATAAGTTTGTGGGTCCATTTCTGCATTCTCTGTTCTGTTCCTTTGATCTGAGTATCTGTTCTTGTGCCAGTACCACACTGTCTTGATGACTACAGCTTTGTAACACAGCTTGAAGGCCAGGATGTTGTGGTTTAGATTTGCATTTCCATAAGAGTGGTAATGAGCTTCTCTTCATGTGTTTATTGGTCATTTGTGTATCTTCAGAGAAATGTCTGTTGTAAGTCCTGTGCCCATTTTTAAACAGATTATTTTTTGTTGTTGAGCTGAAGGAGTCCTTTACATATTCTGGATATTAACACCTTATCAGATACACAATTCACAAATATGTTAGGGGTGCTGGGTGGCTCAGTCAGTTAAGCATTGGACTTCAGCTCAGGTCGTGATCTCGTATCTGTGAGTTTGAGCCCCACATTGGGCTCTGTGCTGACAGCTCAGAGCCTGGAGTCTGTTTCGAATTCTGTGTCTCCCTCTCTCTCTTCCCCTACCTCTCTCGTGCTGGCTTACTCTCTCTCTCAAAAATAAATAAACATAAAAAAGTTAAAACGAAAAAACAAATATTTTCTCCCATTCTGTGGGTTGTCTTTACTCTGTTTTATGTCTTTTGATCCACAGATAGTTTCGATGTAATCTAGCTTATCTAATGTTACTTTTGTTGCCTGTGCTTTTGATGTCATAGGTAGTTTTACTTATATATGCATACTCCCTGCAGCTTGACCCTTATCAACAAAGCATGGATATATTTCTATGTTAAACTGCTGTATTCTATTGTATGGGCTTCTCACGTTAACTAATCACCTGTATTAGTGGATATTTTAGGCTGCTTCCAGATTTTTGCTGTTGAAAAGAATTTGGTAATGAACATCTTTATACTTATTTCTGTCAATTTACATATTTCTGTGAGTTGAATTCTTAGATGTGGAATTACGAGATCAAAGGATATGTACATCAAAAATAATTCTGTAGGTACTTCTAAATTGCCTTCCATAGTACAAATGAGAAAATTGTTTTTTTCATTCCAAACAACCATCAAGCAAAATAGTTTGAATAAAATTCACAAGCTTATTGTGAGATGACTTGAAGTAGTAATCTCCAGCATCCTAAAGATGTCAGAATAGAACAATGGAAAAAGATTTGGTCTTTGATGACTTTTGAGCCACTGACGTAATCAACTCTGGAACTTGCCTGACACCAAAGTTGTTATGTGAGAGAATACATTTCCTGGTTGATTTTCTGTTAGTTAAGACTGAAACACTGGGGGCACCTGGGCGGCTCAGTTGGTTAAGCACCTGACTTCAGCTCAGGTCATGATCTCGCAGTTTGTGGGTTCAAGTTCTGCGTTGGGCTCTGTGCTGACAGCTCAGAGCCTGGAGCCTGCTTCAGATTCTGTGTCTCCCTCTCTCTCTGGCCCTACCCTGCTCATGCTGTCTCTCTCTGTTTCTCAATAATAAATGTTTTAAAAAATAAAAAAGTGAAGCACTGTAAATGAGAACAATTTCAGAACAGGGTCACCTGTATTTGGAAGGGGATCAGTTGTTCCAGTGAAGAATTTTTAAATACCATAGTTGAGAAAGTTGGCAATTGAAGTGACAACCTTGGACTCTATGGGGGAATACAAATGAAGTGATGTGACTGATTTGATTCCATTAAACAGACTTTACTTCCTCTCCTGTTATGAAAATAATTCCTGCGAAAGATGATCCTGGATCATCATTCCATGTCCATAGAAACTGCTGTCTCTGGAGGATTCGCAGATTAGCCCCATCCCTTGGGCCGAGCTGAGTTAGAGATGTTTTGCTGGGCTAGGAAATTGCAGAGGAGACGTGGGGAAAAGAAACAAATGAATGCCTCTTCCTGGTGGGCTCTGTTGCTAAACCAGAGAGAAGGTAGATGGAGTGAGGAGAGTATTTTGCCCAAAACAGCCTTTTTTTAGATCCTATACTTGAGATACTCAGTTGGAAGGTGTCTCTCTTTTCACCAGTGTCCACTTTTCTTTGGATGTTCTATGCTAGACTGTGAAGAATACAAAAGGGTGTCCTTACCTTGGAGATTTAAGGAAGCAGTGAGATATAGAAGGAAAGATGATCTTGGGGGTCCACATACCTATGTTTAAATCCCAACTTTAGAATTTCTCAGACTCTCAACCTCAGTTTCATGGTGGTGTTGAAATGATTTAGTAAGATAATATAATAAAATGCCGTTTCAGGTCTCAGGAATATACAAGAAGTTATTTGTCTGGTTCCAAATGAGGATAATTTATAGTTTAAAAGATTTTTGAGGAATACACGTGGCAAAGAAGTAAACTCATTCCACATAAACCTGAGATGTTAAAAATTTGGGGAAGCTTTTGCTTTTTCAGTCAAGTTTACGGAGGTATACTTTACAGATCCTAAAATTCACACTCTACACCTATATACTTTGATGACATTTGACAAATGTATGCAGCCTGTAACCACCAAGAGTCAAAAAGTTTTATTCCATGATCCAAAATGTTGTCTCCGGACCCTTCATGGTCCATCTGCCTCACTCACCCTAACTCTTGGCAGCTAATGGTCTGATTTTTGACCTTACAGTTTTGCCTTCTTCAGAGTGTCCTATAAATGGAACTTTATAATATATAACCATTTATGTATGGCTTTTTTTCTTTTTTTTTTTGAGTTTCATTCATGTTCCATGAATCTATTTTATTCCTTTTTATTGCTGAGTAGTATTTCGTTGTATTGGTATACCACAGTTTTATCTGTAAACTACTTAATGGGACTTTGGGGTTATTTTCAGGTTTTGGCACTTATGCATTGACTGCTATAAAGTTCATGTGTAGGCCCATTTTAAAAATTAGGTTGGGGCTTCTGGGTGGCTCAGTTGGTTAAGCGTCCAACTTCGGAACTCACGGGTTTGTGAGTTTGAGCCCTGCGTGGGGCTCTGTGCTGAGAGCTCAGAGCCTGGAGCCGGTTTTGGAGTCTACGTCTCCCTCTCTCCCCCTCCCTCCCCCTGCTTGTGCTGCTCTCTCTCAAAAATAAACATTAAAAAATAATAGTAAAAATAAAAATTGGGTTGTCATTTTTTTCTTTTTTGTTTGTTGTTCGAAGCGTTCTTTATGTATTCTGCATTTTAAAAAACATCCTTACCACATAGGGCTTTTATGAATACTTTCTCCTAGCCTGTAGCTGTCTTTTCATTTCTGTACAGTGTTTTTAAACAACATAAAATTTTCCTTTTTTTTTTTTTAAATTTTCAAGTTTTCATTTACTTTTATGCTGCATACATTTTGTGTCTGAGAATTCTTTGCTAGGGGTGCCTGGGTGGCTCAGTTGGTTGAGTTCAACGCTTGATTTCAGCTCAGATCATGATCTCAGGTATTACAGATGATCATCTTGTCTGCAGAAAATGACGATGCAAGAAATTTTAAAAATGCAAATAAAAATAGTTTCATTTCTTCCTTTTCTGACTAAGACTGTTATTTCTTTTTCTTGCTTCTTTTCAGTGACCAGGACCATTCTAATGGAGTGGTCAAAGGAGACATCTTTGTCTTGTTCCTGATATTAGGGGGATCCTAGGGAGAAAACATACTAGTAAGGGTGATAGAGGTACAAGGTTTTGTACAAGTCTAATTTGCTTTGAGTTTTTCTCTCGGGATGATCGTATGGTTTTTCTATTAAAGCCTGATAAGGTAAATTGCATTAATTGATTTTCAGTGGTAAACTGACCTTGCATTTCCAGAATAAACACTATTTAGTCATGTTTTATCTTCTATTTTATATATTGTTAAATTCACTTATTTGTTTAATACGTTCATTAGGGATGTTGGTTTGTAGCTCTCTTGGAGTGTTTTTGTCTTACTTTTTTTTTAAGTTTATTGATTTTTGAGAGAGCGCGCATGGGGGAGGGGTAAGGGGAGACTCCCAAGCTGGCTGTCAGCCTGAAACCCCAGTGCCGGACTCCATCTCACAAACTAAGATCATGGTGATCTGAGCCGAAATTAAGAGTCAGACACTTAACTGAGTGAGCCACCCACTGGTTTTAATATCTGTACTAGTTTCATAAACGTTGGGAAGTGTTCCCTCATCTTTTATTTTCTGGAAGAGTTTTATAGGATTGATATATTTCCTTCCTTAAGTGTTTGGTATGTTTCACCTTTGAAGCCATTTGATCTGGAAGGTTTCTCTACTTTCTCCCCCAGTTTGGAAATCTTTATCATATGATCTAAAGGAATTTACACACTTATTTAAGGCACTGTATTACATATAAATCCAAGAGAGAAAATAGTATGAGGCATATATAGATACTAATGAGTAAGTGACAAAAAGTGCAGAGGGTTTGGGGTGCTTGGCTGGCTTATTGGGTAGAGCATGCAACTCTGGATCTTGGGTTCATGAGTTCGAGCCCCATATTGGGGGTAGAGTCTACTTAAAAAAATGCAGAGAGTGGTCAGGAGCACAATGTGAAAAAGACATTGTATGATAGAAGTTGGTGATTTTAGCCTTTCAGTGCTTACTTTTAGACCAACGTTATCTCCCGGGGTTCCCTTATAAGAATACTTCTCTGTATTACAGTTAACTTACTACCCCTTAAGATCACCTATCTCTGTAGCTTGTTGTTGTTGTAGAATGTTTTTTTACTCCTAATTCAATTACTTAAATAGATCTAGGATTATTCAGATTGTCTACATTTATTGAGTGAGCTTTGGGAGTTCTGTTGTTTGTTTTTTTAAAGTAATTTTTCCATTTCATCTAAGCAATCAAATTTATCGATTTAATTTTTTTTAACATTTTTATTTATTTCTATGAGAGAGAGAAAAAGAGAGAGACAGCGTGAGCAGGGGAGGGTCAGAGAGAGAGGGAGACACAGACTCTGAAATAGGCCCCAGGCTCTGAGCTGGCAGTCAGCACAGGGCCCGACGTGGGGCTCGAACCCACGAACCGCGAGATCATGAACTAAGCGAAAGTCGGACGCTTAACCGACTAAGCCACCCAGGTGCCCCTCGATTTAAAGTGGTACATATTTCCTTATTCTAATGCCTGTAGGATCTGTAGAGATACCGTCTCTCTCATTCGTAATATTGGTAATTTGTGTCTTCTCTACTTTGTCCTTAATCAGCCTGGTTAGAAATGTATCATTTATTGAACATCTCAAAAAACCAGTTTTTCATTTCATTAATTTTTCTCTAATGTTTTATTTTCAGTTTAATCAATTTCTCCTGTTACTTTCTTCCATCTGCTTGCTTTTAGTTTGATCTTTATATCGTTATTTAAGGTTGAAGCTTGGATTATTGATTCGAAACATTTTCTGTTTTTTAATGTAAGCATTTTGCCATGTCTCACAAATTTCAATGGTGCTGCATTTTGATTTTAAGCTCAAAATGTTTTCAGTATCCTTTTTAAATTTCTCTTTGATACATGAGTTACTCAGAGAAGTGTGTTAATTTCTGGGGCACCTGGGTGGCTCGGTTGGGTGCCCAATTTTGGCTCAGGTCATGATCTCATGTTTCATGAGTCCAGGCCCCACATCAGGCTGACAGTTTAGAGCCTGGAGCCTGCTTCAGATTCTGTGTCTCCATCTGTCTCTCTGCCAATCCCCCAATCACACTCTTTCTCTTTTTCTCTCAAAAATAAATTAAGAACAGGGCCACTTGGGTGGCTCAGTCAGTTGAGTGTCCAACTTCAGCTCAGGTCATGATCTCAGGGTTTATGGATTCGAGCCCCATGATGAGCTCTGTGCTGAAAGTTCAGAGCCTGGAGCCAGCTTCAGATTCTGTGTCTCCCGCTCTGTGCCCCTCCCCTGCTCATTCTCTGTGTCTCTCAAAAATAAATAAAATAGTTTTTAAAAATTTTAAAAAAGTAAAAACATAAAAATTTATAAAAATAGAAGTGTGTTAATTTCCAAATACTTGGGGTCCCCCTGTTACTGCTTTCTAGTATCATTCTGTTAGGGTGAGATTATTTATATGATTTCAGTTATTTTAAATTTGTTAGGTTTTTTGGATGGCCCACAACATGATGTATCTTGGTGACTTCCACATGCACTTAAAGAATGTGTATTGCTGGGGTGCTTGGCTGGCTCACTTGGTAGAGCATGCAACTCTTGATCTCAGGGTCATGAGTTCAAGCCCCTTACTTTAAAAAAAGTATTGCAGTTGTTGGAGAAAATGTTCTCTAAATATCACATCAAATTTGTTAGTATTATTGTTCAAGTCCTGTATGTCATTTTTATTTATCTGTTTACTCATTCTCTCCATTACTGAGCAAAGTAGTTTTATTACGGATATCATATAGTTGAGGTCCAATCTGACAGTCTCTGCTTCTTAACTTGGATATTTAAATCATTTACTTTTATTGCAGTTATTCGTATGGTTGGTTTAAATCTGCCATCTGGTGGGAGGCAATTCTTTATAAGTCTCTTGCGTTTCTGTATGTCTTACAGGCAAGGTACTGAGTGTCCTTTGTTTCTGACTATCTTTATGCAGATGTTTATTTAGCAAACTACCTTGGAAGGTAGATAATATCTCCCTCTGGAATAAGGAACATAAAAAAATTTTACTTCCCCAGATACCAGGCTTTTCTGAATAACACAGCCCATTACTTGTTATCAGGGTCATGTATATGATTCCTTAGGGATTATAATATACATCTTCAACTTCTTACAGATTATTATCAGAACTCTTTTATTGCTTCATGTATGGTATAAGAACCTTATACCTCCAGTTCCTCCCTCTTTGTGCTCTTTTTGTCGCACTTTTAGATGTGTTATAAATCCGATAGTATATTATTAATGTCAATATATTATCAAGACTCATCATTCTGTGACTATTGAGAAGTCCCATCTTCTCTCTCTCAGGAATTTTAAAAAATTTAATATAAACTTGAAATAATTTTTCAGGTTATTCTTTTTGAAAGAGGTGTGAGCTTTGTACTGAACAAATCTTTTCTTGGCTTTTACTTGATACCTTTCCATACCTAACCTTCCCATGTCCTTTAGAGGAAACCTGAGTACTGATTCCATTTCTGTATAGACTGCCTTTAAAGTGTTGGCTAGGGTTCAGTGTCAGGAAAGGCTGGAGGAAAGGTCAAGAAGGGCATTTCCTTTTCCCCTCTTATTGTTAATTTCCTTCAGACAGCTAAAGAAAAAATACTTTCTGCTACAGTCTTTATACCTTGATTCAACTCTATAGTGTTCTTTTTTCCCAGGTTCTATTGTTAACAACAGTTTATTATGACATTTGGGGGTTCTAAAATATCACCCATAATCTTGCTTCCTATAATAGCCATTTCCTGCTGTCCTTTACTTTAGGCTTTGTGCATAATATTCCATTGATTTAACAAATCATAATTTATGAAATACTTCCTTATATAGTTTCAGATTTTCAGTATAATAAATTATGCCACAGTAAATATCTTTCTCTCTTTTGTCTCTCATAAGGGTATAGTTCCATGAGTGGGCTTCTATATTTCAAAACTATCAGCATTTTTGTAATTTTTATTATATGTTGTTAAAGTAAGTCAGGCAGAGGAGGAAATTTGGAACATGGATACTTTGAGGGGGGAAGATCTTAAAACTTTGCCTAAAGAAAAGAGGGTGAGTCAAATTTGGTTATAAACTTGTTGAGAGACTGGCTATTACAAGAAAATTTTCAAAAATTTTGTTATGGATGTCTACTTATCATTTCTCCAGAGAAATTTTAGTGCTTAAGATTTCCATACCTCTAGATTTTTAAAAAATTTATTTATTTAAGCAATTTCATTCAGTATGGAGCTCAAACTCATGACCCTGAAATCAAGAGTCTCACACTCTCCTGAGTGAGCCAGGCAGGGGCCCCCAGATTTTTTTTTTTTTTAATTTTTATTGTGGTTAAATACACATAGCATAACATTTACCATATTAACCTTTTTTTTTTTTTTTTAATTAGAGCATGTGAAAGCAGGGGAGAGGAGCAAAAGGAGAGAGAGAATCCCAAACAGGCTCCACAGACAGCACTGAGCCTGAATTGGGGCTTGATCCTATGACCCTGGGATCATGACCTGAGCCTAAGAGTCGGATGCTCAACTAACTGAGCCACCAGGTGCCCCTTTATTTATTTTTATTATTTTTTTTAATGTTTATTTTTGAGAGAGAGTGCAAGGAGGGGAGAGGCAGAGAGAGAGGGAGACAATTTGAAGCGGCTCCACGCTACCAGTGCAAAGCCCATTGTGGGGCTTGAACCCATGAACCACGAGATCATGACCTGAGGCCAGGTCACACAAACTGACTAAGCCACCCAGTCTTCCCTCCTTTAATTTGTTTATTAAAAATTTTTTATTTTTATTTTTTAAAGTAATCTCTATCCTCAGTGGGGAGCTCAAACTCATGATCTAGAAATCTAGTCACATGCTCTAGTAACTGAGCTAGCCAGGTGCTCCTAACCATTTTTTTTAAGTGTACAATTTGGTGATATTAAGTACATTTATAACGTACAGTCATCATCACCATACATAACTTTTCATCATGTTAAAGTAAAACTATACCCACTGAACAATAATTCCCCTAATCCCCTTCCCACACCCCCCACCCAGCCCCTGACAATCATAGTTCTACTTTGTATCTCCATGCTTTTGACTACATTAAGTATCTCATAAGTGGAATCATACTGTATCTTTTTCTGACTGGCTTTTTTTGATTAGTGTAATGTCCTCGGGGTTGATCCATGTTGTGCCATGTTAAAATTTTCTTCCTTTCTGAGGCTGAATATTTCACTGTATGTATATACCACATTTTGCTTATTCATTCTTCTGTCAATAGACACTTGGGTATTTGTTGTGAAAAATGTTCTGAACATGATGTACAAATATCTCTTCAAGACCCTGTTTTCTATTCTTTTGAGCATATACCCAGAAGTGGAATTATTGAGTTCTATGGTAATTCTAGTTTTAATTTAAGTTTATTATTATTATTATTATTATTTTAGTA
>NW_027531425.1:2296276-2396791 GCF_008692635.1 Crocuta crocuta | reverse complement strand
TATTTTAGTAATGTCTGCACCCAGTGTACCACTCGAACTCACAACCCCAAGATCAAGAGTTGCATGCTCTTCTGACTGAGCCAGCCAGGTGCTCCTCAATTTTTAATTTTTGAGGAACCACCAAACTGTTTTCCACAGCAGCTGTACCATTCTACATTTTTTAAAAAATTTATTTATTTTTGAGAGATGGAGAGAGACAGAGCATGGCAGGGGCAGAGAGAGAGGGAGACACAGAATCCGAAGCAAGCTCCAGGCTGTGAGCTGTCAGCACAGAGCCCGATGTGGGGCTTGAACCCACAGATTGTGAGATCATGACCTGAGCCGAAGTCGGACGCTTAACCAACTGAGCCACCCAGGCGCCCCTACCATTCTATATTCTTAACAACAGTGTACAAAGGTTTCTACTTTTCCCATGTCCTCATCGGCGTCTGTTATCTTGATTTTTTGGTAGTTATTTTTTTGTTGTTTTTTGTTTGTCTTTAAGTAGGCTTCATGCCCAGCACAGAGCCCAACACAGGACCTGAACTCACAACCCTGAGATCAGGACCTGAACTGAGATTAACAGTCAGGCACTTAACCAGCTAAACCACTTGTTTTGTTTTTAATGTTTATTTTGGGGAGAGAGAGAGCATATGCGTGAGCACAAGCAGGGGAGGAGTGGAGGAGTGGGGGACAGAGGATCTGAAGCAAGCTCTGAGCTGACAGCAGAGTGCTTGATGTGGGGCTCGAACTCATTAACCATGAGATCATGACCTGAGCTGAAATCAGATGCTTAACTGACTGGGCCACCCAAGCACCCTGTTATTTTATGGTTTTTGATAGTAGCCATCCTAAATTGATGTGAGGTAGTATCTTACAATTTTGATCTGCATTTGTCTGATGATTTGCGATACTCAGCATTTTTTTATGTGCTTATTGGTCAGTTGTATATCTTTAGAAAAATGTCTGTTCAAGTCATTTGCCCATTTTTTAATCAAGTCATTTGGGTTTTTTGTTGTTGACTTTCAGTAGTTCTCTGCATATTCTGAATATTAATCCCTTATCAGTTACATGATTTGCAAATATTTTCTCCCATTCTGTGGATTATCTTTTTACTGTCTTTTTACTCTTTCATTGCCTAAAATTTTAAATTTTTCATGAAGTTGTTCATTTTTTTCTTTTCTTGCCTGTGCCTTTAGTGTCATATCCAAGATAATTTTGCCAAAGCCAATGTCATGCAGCTTTTGTCCTATGTGTGTGTGTTTTTTTTAAGAGTTTTATAGTTTTAGGTCTTACATTTAACTCTTCAATCCATTGTGAGTTAGCTTTTCTATATGGTGTTGGATAAGGGAACAACTTCATTCTTTTGCATGTGGATATCCAGTTTTCCCAGCACCATTTGTTGAAAAGACTATCCTTTGGGGTGCCTGGGTGGCTCAGTTAAGCATCGGACTCTTGATCTCAGATTATGTCATAATCTCACAGTTTGTGAGACTGAGCCCCACGTAGGGCCCTGTGCTGACAGCCTGCAGCCTGCTTGGGCTTCTCTGTCTCCCTCTCNAAAAAAAAAAAAAAAAAAAAAAAAAAAAAAAAGACTGTCTTTTCTCCATTAAGGTCTTGACACCTTTGTCAAAAATCATTTGATAATATGTATGCGAGGGCTTATTTGGTGGCTTTTTATTCTACCCCATTGGTTTATGTATCTTTCTGTATGCCAGTACTGTTTTGAGCTTTGTGGTAAGTTTTAAAATCAGGCAGTGTGAGTCTTCCAGTTTTCTTCTTCCTTTTTGTAACTGTTTTGGCCATTCAGAGTCCTTCAAGATTTCCTATGAATTTTAGAATGAGTTTTTTTGTTTGTTTCTGCAAAAAATACCATCAAGTTGTTGTCAGGACATTGACTTTGTAAATCACTTTGTGTAGTGTTGACATCTTACCACTCTTAAGTCTTACAAGCAATGAACGTGGGATGTGTTTCCATTTGTTTATGTCGTCTTTAATTTCTTTAACCAATTGTAGTTTTCATTGTACAAAAGTATTTCACCTCCTTGGATAGGTTGATTTCTAAGTATTTTTTACTTTTTNTATTTCTAGGAGAGAGAGAGAGAGAGACAGCGTGAGCAGGGGAGTGTCAGAGAGAGAGGGAGTCACAGACTGAAACAGGTTCCAGGCTCTGAGCTGGCAGTCAGCACAGAGCCAGACGCAGGGCCCGAACCCACAAACCGCGAGATCATGACCTAAGCGAAAGTCGGACGCTTAACCGACTAAGCCACTCAGGCGCCCCAGTATTTTTTACTTTTTGATGCTGTTGTAAATGCAGTTGTTTTTGTCATTTTCTTTCAGATTGTTTATTACTATGTATGAAAATACAACTGATTTTTGTGTGTTCACTTTTCATCCTGCTACTTTGCTGAATTAGAATATTGTTAATGATTTTTTTTGTAGAATCTTTAGAGTTTTCTACATGAAATGTCTTATCGGTGAACAGAGATAATTTTACTTCTTTCTTTCCAATTTGGATGCCTTTTATACTTTCTTGACTAATCACTCTGGTTAGAACTGCCAAGTACTATGTAACATAAAAGTGAAGAAAGTAGACATCTTTAAAAAAAAAAAAAGAAAAAGAAAGTAGACATCTTCGTCTTGTACCTGATCTTAGAGGAAAAGTGCTTTCAGTCTTTTACTATTATGATATTTGCTGTGGGGTTTTTTTTAATATGGCTTTTATTATGTTGAGGTGATTTCCCTCTATTCCTAGTTTGTTGAGTGTTTTTATAAGGAAAGGGTGTTGAATTTTGTCAAATGCTTTTTCTGTATGAATTGACATGATCATTTGAATTTTCTTTAAATGTTTATTTTTGAGAGAAAAAGAGTGGGCGTGGGGGGCAGAAAGAGAGGAGACACAGAATCTGAAGCAGGCTCCAGCCCTGAGCTGTTAGCACAGAGCCTGATGTGGGCCTTGAACTCCTGAACTGTGAGATCATGACCTGAGCTGACACTGGATGCTTAACTGACTGAGCCACACAGGCACCACTGAGATGATCATTTGGATGGAATTTTTTACCTTCATGTTTACATCAATTGGTTTTTGTATATTGAACCACCCTTGCATTCTAGGAATAAACCCCACTGGGGTCATGATGTACCATCCTTTAAGTATGCTGCTGAATTTTGTTTGCTGGTGTTTTGTTGAGGATTTTTGCACTGGTGTTCATAACGGGTAGTAGTCTGTAGTCTTTCTAGTATCTTTGTCTAGCTTTGGTATCAGGATAATGCTGACCTCAGAATGAGTGAGGAAATGTTTCCTACCCTTTTAATTTTTTTCTGGAAATATTTGAGAAGGATCGGTGTTAGTTCCTTAAGTGTCTGGTTGAATTTACCAATGAAACCATTAGGTGCTGGAGTTTTCTTTGTTGGGAGATTTTTTTTATTATTATTATTACTGATTCAATCTCCTTAACCAGTTATAGGTCTATTAAGATTTTCTGTTTCTTCATGATTTGATCTTGGTGGGTTTTGTATTTCTAGGAATTTGTACATTTCATCCAGGTTATCCAATTTATTGTAGTGGTTCAGAGTATTCTATTATAATCCTTTTCATTTCTGTAGAATCAGTAGTAATGTCTCCATTTCTGTTTTTATAATTTGTGCCTTTTTTTTTGTTAATCCATATAACTAAAGGTTTATCCATTTTATTGATCTTTTCAAAGAACTAACTTTTGGTTTTGTTGATTTTCTCAGCTTTTTTCTTGTACTCTTTTCACTCATCTCTGCTATAATCTTTATTATTTCCTTCTGCTAGCTTTGGGTTTAGTTCCTTCTTTTGTTGTTCCTTAATTATAAAGCTAGGTTGTTGATTTGGGATATAAAAAATTTTTTTTAAGATTTTTAAAAAATGTTTATTTTAGGGGCGCCTGGGTGGCTTAGTCGGTTAAGCATCCGACTTTCGCTTAGGTCATGATCTTGCGGTTCGTGGGTTCAAGCCCCGCGTCGGGCTCTGTGCTGACTGCCAGCTCAGAGCCTGGAGCCTGTTTCAGTCTGTGACTCCCTCTCTCTCTGACCCTCCCCTGCTCACGCTGTCTCTCTCTCCTAGAAATAAATAAAACATTTAAAAAAAAATGTTTATTTTAAAGTGTAAGCAGGGGATCAGAAGCTGGTCCATACTGACAGCAGCAGGTCTTGAACTCACAAACTGTGAGAACATGACAAGAGCTGAAGTTGGATGTCTTACCGACTGAGCCACCCAGGCGCCCTGAGATTTTTTTTTTAATATAAGCATTTATACTTGTAAACTTCCCTCTTAACATTGCTTTCACTTCATCCCACAAGTTTTGGCATGCTGTGTTTTTGTTTTCATTCATCTCTGTGGTCTATTTTCCCTTGTGCTTTTGTCTTTAATCCATTGTTGTTTAAGATTATGTTGTTTAGGGTCACGTGGGTGTGGCTCAGAGGATTGAGCACTCAGAGGATTGAGCATCCAATTTAGGCTTAGGTGGTGGTCTCGCAGTTCATGAGTTTGAACCCTACATTGTGCTTGCTGCTGTCTGCACAGAGTCTGGTTCCGGTCCCCTGTCCCCCTTTTCAGACTCTCCCCCATTTGTGCATACTCTCTCAATCTCTAAAGAATAAACATTAAAAAATAATAACAAATTAAAGAATTTTTTAAAAAGATTATATTGTTTAGTTTCTACAGATTTGTGAATTTTCTGAAATTTCTACGGATTTGTGAGTTTTCCAATTTTACTTCTGTTGTTGATTTCTGATTATCCTGTTGTGGTAGGATAAGATATGTTGTGCACCGTAAAAAGAATATGTATGCTCTTGTGGTTGGGTAGTGTATTCTGCATGTATCTGTCAGATCTAGTTATTGTGTTCTTTAAGTACTGTGTTTCCTTATGTATCTTCTGTCTGAGTGTTCTGTCCATTACTGAGGGAAGGATATTGAAGTCTCCAAACTGTTATTGTAGAACAGTTTTTCCCTTTACTTCTGTTTTTGCTTCATGTATTTTGCTGGTATGTTATTAGGTGCCTAAATATTTTAATTGTTATATCTTCTTGCTGTGTTTTACTTGTATTAATGTGTGTAATATTTTTTTTGTCTCCTATAAACTTTACCTAATGTCCATTTCTCTGCTATTAGTATACCCACCCTTTCTCTCTCTTTATTATTCCTTGCATGGGCTATTTCTATCCTTTTATATTCAGTCTGTTTGTGTTTTGGGATCAAAAGTGAGTCTCTGGGGGCGCCTGGGTGGCTTAGTCAGTTAAGCGTCCGACTTTCGCCTAGGTCATGATCTCACGGGTCGTGGGTTCGAGCCCCGCGTCGGGCTCTGTGCTGACTGCCAGCTCAGAGCCTGGAGCCTGTTTAAGTCTGTGACTCCCTCTCTCTCTGACCCTCCTCTGCTCACGCTGTCTCTCTCTCTCTCTCTCTCCTAGAATAAAATAAAACATTAAAAAAATAATAAAAATAAAATTGTTTTAAAAAAAAAAAAGTGAGTCTCTGGTAGACACATATTTTAGATCGTGTGTTTTTATCTGTACTACTGATCTTTGTTTTTTAATTGGAGAGTTTAATCCATTTACATTTAATTACTGATAGAAAGGGATTTCTGTCATTTTGCTGTTTGTTTTTCTGTAATGCTTTTTTTGTCTCACATTGCCTGCATTACTGTCATTTGTATTTAGTTGATTTTTTTTGTAGTGAAGTGTTTAAATTCTTTTCTCAATTTCTTTTGTGCATATTCTATTGTTTTGTTTTTTTTTTGTGGTTACCATGGGAATTACATTGAACATCTTATTGTTGCAACATCCTAATTTGAATTGAACTAACTTAATTTCAATAACATACAAAAACTCTGCTCCTTTACAAGTTTGTCCACACCCATTTCAGTTGTTAACATCACAAAATTGAATCTTTATACGCTGCATGCCCCCAAACATAAACTAGTAATTATTTTAAATGCATTAGTCTCTTAAATTATGTAGAAAACAACATGTAGATTTATAAATCAGAATTACAAGAATACTAGTGTTTGGACTAATAATTTTTAAAGAATATGTTGGTCTCTTAGATCATGTAGAAGACAAAGTGAAACAAACTGTTGTCAGAATAATACCAGCTTCCATAATTTTCCATGTATTTTTATTGAGCTCTGTATTTCTTCATATAGATTTGAATTACTGCCTAGTGTTTCATTTCACCCTTGAGCATATCTTTCATGACAGGCCTAGTCATAAGAACTCTCTCAGCTTTAGTTTATCTAGGAATGTCCTAATTTCTCCCTTACTTTTGAAGGATAGTTTTGTCAGATATAGGAATTTGGTTGGCAGGTTTGTTTTTGTTATTTTTAATTTTAATACTTTGACTATGTCAGCCCACTACTGTTAGGCTTCACACTCAGCATGGAACCCAACACAGGGCTTGAACTCACAACCCTGAGATCAAGACCTGAGCTGAGATCAAAAGTAGGACACTTAACTGACTGAGCCACCCAGGTGCCCCTCTGCTTCTTTTCTTATTGAGGATCCCTTGTATGTGACAATTCACTTTCCTCTTGTTGCTTTCAAGATTCTCTTTATTTTTACCTTTTGAACATTTGATTGTAACGTATTTCAGGGTTAGTCTCTTTGTTCATCTTTATTGGAGTTTGTTGAGCTTCTTGGATATTTATTTTCATGTCTTTCATCAAATTGATAAGTTTTCAGCCATTATTTCTTCAGATAGTCTCTCTGCCCCTTTCTTCTGGGATTCCCACAGTGTATATGTTGGTCCACTTAGTAGTGTCCCACAGGTCCCTTAAGCTCTGATTTTATTCATTCTTTTTTCTTTCTGTTCCTCAGATTCAGTAATTTCCGTTGTCCTGTGTTCAAGTTCTCTAATTCTTTGTTCTACGTACTCAAATCTGCCTCTGAATCCCTCTAGGGAATTTTTCCTTTGAGTTATATTTTTAGCTCCATAATTTCTTTTTGGTTTCTTTTTAGGGTTCCTACTGCTTTGTTCATACACCATTTTCTTGACTTTCTCCACATCTTTCTTTAGTTCTTTGAGCATTGTTAACATTGCTTCAACATCTAGCTAGTAGATCTGTTATTAGGTCTTCTTCTAGGATAGTTTCTTTTGACTT
The DNA here is from genome assembly GCF_008692635.1 of Crocuta crocuta. NCBI lineage: Eukaryota > Metazoa > Chordata > Mammalia > Carnivora > Hyaenidae > Crocuta > Crocuta crocuta. Next base: position 2,389,691 of record NW_027531425.1, on the reverse strand, counting down.
AGTTTTTTTGCCTTGAATGGGCCATACTTTACTGGGGTTTTTTTGTGTGTGCTTTGTGATTTTTTTTTTGTTGTTGAAAACTGCACATTTAAATCTAATAATGTTACTTCTAGAAATCAGGTTCTCGCCTTCCCCCAGGACTATGGTTTTTTAAATTACTTTGATAGTTTGGGTTTTATGTTGTTTTGTTTTCATTGTTATGGGCTGTCTCTGTGCCAAATATCAGACTGAGGTGTAAACTTAAGGTCTTCTCAGGTCGACAAATACTGGCTGAAAATTTTCCAAATTTGATGACCACTATAAGCCCACAGATCCAAGAATCTCAATGTGTGCCAAACACACGAAACATGAAGGAAACTAAACCAAAGCACATTTACTCAATTTCCTCAAGCCAGAGATCAAGAGAAAATATTAAAAGCAGTCAGATGAAAAGACACATCACAGAAGTAGAAACAAAGATAAGGATGACACAAAGGATAACAGCATGTTTCTCATCAGATATGGTGGAAGTATGAAGCAAGTTCTATAGTGGAGTAACATCTTTAAAGTGCTGAAAGAAAAGGGGTGTCTAGGTGGCTCAGTTGGTTAAGCATCTAACTTCAGCTCAGGTCATGATCTCATAGTTCATGAGTTTGAGCCCTGCATCACGTTCTGTGCTGACAGCTCAGAGCCTGGAGCCTGCTTCAGATTCTGTGTCTCCCTCTCTCTCTACCTCCTCCCCCTCTCAATAAACATTGAAAAATTTTTTTCAAGTTAAAAAGTGCTCGAAGAAAAGAAAACAAACTCAAATTCTATACCCAGCAAAGATGTCTTTCAAAAACACTGGTGAAATAAAGGCTGCTTCAGATGTAGAAAAGTTCAAGGGATTCATCACCACAAGACTCACACTACTAGAAATGTTAAAGACGGTACTTCAAGGATAAGAGGAAAGATAACAAATAGAAATCTGGGGCTACACAAAGGAATGATGTGTAAAAGTTTTCTTTGAAAGATTACTGGAGTGCATAAATGGCTCTGTTGGTGAAGTGTCCATGATCTCACAGTCCTGAGATTGAGCCCTGCATAAGTCTCTGCACTGAGCATGGAACCTGTTTAAGATTTTTTCCCTCTCTCTATGTGCCCCCTACTCATGCACGCATGTGTACTCTCTCTCTCTCTCTTTCTCTCTCTCTCAAATAAACATTAAAAAAATAAAATACTATTTAAAGGAAAAAGTAGTAAATTAATCATGAGGTTTTTAATATATGTAAAAGCATAACAATAGGACAAAGGCCAGGAAGGGGTAAAGGGAATCTTACTGGTGTGAGATTCTTACCCTGTACATAAAGTTGTTTATTACTTGAATGTAGAATGTAATAATTTAAAGATTGGTGTATATGAAAGGCCTAAAGCAGTTACAAAAATGAAAAACCTGATAAGCCAACAGAAGATTATAATAGAATCATAAAAACTTCACAGTCTAAAAGAAGAGCAAAAAGGGAACAAAGAAGAGCTGGGACAAGTTGAAGACATAGCAAGATGGTACGTTTAAAGCCAATCATGTCAATAATCATACTTCATGAAAAATTTCCAAACATCTCAATATCAGATTGGATAAAAAGACAAGACCCAACTATATTCTGCTTATAGGAAAACCACTTTAATAAAAGACATAAATAGGTTAAGTGTAGAAGGATGAAAAAAGAAGCCCCGTTACCTCTACTATAAAGAAGGCTGGAGAGACTATATAAATAAGAGACAAGGTAGATTTCAGAACAAAGCCATTACCAGGGGTAAAATGATCATTTCATAAAGGGCAGAGGATCAATTCTATAAGAGGTCATAATAATCTTAAGTGTTTATGTGCCTAACAGAGCTTCAAAATACATGAAGCAAAAATTGACAGAATTGTGAGGAGAAACTGACAATTTTCACAATTACAGTCAACATTTCAGTACCTCTCAAAATAAAATGTAGAGCTTTAATACACCTGAAACTAATATATGTCAATTACATCTCAATTTTCTGAAAAAGAAAATGAAATAAAAAGTTTGAACTATAGTGTCAATCGATTTAATGTACTTGACATTTGTATAGTACTCAATAACAGCAGAAAATACTTATTTTCAAGTGCACAAGGGACCTTTATCAAGATAGTTCATGTTCTGGGCAACAAGGCAAATATCAATATGTTTAAAAGGATTCAAAATCATACAAAGTATGTTCTTTGACAATAAAGTAAAATTTTAAATTTGACAATTAGAAATTGGTAATAGAACAGTTTCTGGGAAACCTCCAAATATATGGGAACTAAATAACACATTTCTACATAGCTCATCAATCAACAAAGAAAGCAAAAGAGAAATTAGGGCTTTTTTTTTAAGTGAAAAGTGAAAACAGTATATAAGAATTTGAAGGATACAACTAAAACAAAACTTAAATGACAATTTATAGTGTAAATGCTTGTGTTTGAAAGAAGATCTCAAGTCAATGATGTAAGCTTCCACCTTAAACTAGAAAATAAAGAATAAATGAAACTGAAAATAAGCAAAAGAAAAGAAAGAAAGAGAAGTGTGGAGATCAGTGAAATTGGTAAACCTCTAGTTAGACTGATAGGAAAAAAGAGAAAGCAAAAATTACTAATATCAGGAATGAGAAGTAACATAACTACAGATATATATTGAAAGAGAATATTGTGAACAATAAATTTAATAATTTAAATGAAAGGGACAGATACCTCTATAGAGAAACCTACCAAAGCTTACTCAAGAAGAAATAAGGGCCACTTGGGTGGCTCAGTCAGGTAAATGTCGGTTCTTGATTTTAGCTCAGGCCATGATCTCACAGTTCATGAGTTCAAGCCCTACGTATGGCTATACACCAACAGCGTGGAGCCTGCTTGGGATTCACTCTTCCTCTCTCTGCCCCTCCCTCTCTCTTAAAAATAAACAAATAAACATTTAAAAAATGATAGACTCCAGGTTGGTTCAGTTGGTAGAGCACCCAACTCTTGATTTTAGCTCAGGTCATGATTCCAGGGTTATGGGATCAAGCCCTGCAATGGCCTCTGCACTGAGCTGTGAGCATGCTTAAGATTCTCTCTGCCACTGCCTCTTTACCCCACTCACGCTCACTTGCTCTTTCTCTCTCTCTCTCTAAAAAAATAAGAGGGAAACCTGGATGGCTCAGTCGGTTGAGTGCCCAACTCTTGATTTTGGCTCAGGTCATGATCTCAGTTTGTGGGATTATGTCCTGCATCCAGCTCTGTGTTGGCAGTGCGAAACTTGCTTGGGGTTCTCCCTCCCTCCCTCCCTCTCTCTCTCTCTCTCTCTCTCTCCTCTCTCTCCCCACCTTTCTTTCTCTCTTTCCCACTCCCCAACTCATGTGCATGCCCTTTCTGTCTCAAAATAAATAAACTTAAAAAATAAAAAAAAGAAATATGATGGATCAACTAGACTTTTTATGGTGATTATTTCACAATATATATAATTGTCAATTGTCAAATCATGAAATTTTTAATATTATATGTCAATTATATCTTTTTTTCATGATAAAAAGTGAGAAATAGGTTTCCTCATTATGTAACTATTAAAGAATTTTGGAGTTATAATTAGAAACCCCACAAAGAAAACACCAGGCCCAGATGGCATTTCTGGTGAATTCTACCATATATTTAAGGAAAGAAAAAAACCCATTCCTCACAAAGTCCCTTAGAAAATTGAAGAGGATGGAACACTCCCTTACTTAGGAAACCAATTAGTATAATTCTCCACACTAACAGACTACAAGAAAAAACATCTTCTCAAACCTAGCACAAAGAACATTGACAAAATTATAACATCCATTCCTGATAAACTTCCAACAAATTAGGAATCCTCATTTATGAAAAGCCTACACCAAACATCATGTATAATTTTGAAAGACCGAATGCTTTCCCTGTATAATCAAGAAGAAGGTGGTATTCTCACCTCTGGTCTGTATTCTTGCCTCTTCTGGTCAATATTGTGCTGAATGTTTTACCAGTGAGTGAGACAAGAAAAAGAAATAAGCCAAGATAGAGTAATAAGAAATGGATTTTTTCCTCTTATCTGTAACAACTGAAAAACAAGACTAAATATATGAAACAATGGTTTTCTTTTGTTTAGTTTTTAAAGTTTTTTTTTTTAACACATTCATTTTTGAGAAAGTATGAGCGGGGGAGGGGCAGACAGAGAGAGAGTCGCAGAATCTAAAGTGGGTTCCAGGCTCTGAGCTGTCAGCAGAGAGCCTGATGTGGGGCTCAAACCCATGAGTGACAAGATCGTGACCTGAGCCAAGTCAGATGCTTAACTGACTGAGCCACCAGTGCCCTGAAACAAAGGTTTTCAAGGCATTAGGCATCAGACAACAATACAGCCATGTTTGGTTACTGAGAAACAAATGCAACCCTACAGTTGGCCTGGCTTACTGCCTGAACACAGTTCCCAGGTTGCAGGGAGGGGGACTCAGATATAGTCTGGACATCTCCTTGTATGAAAGAGAGGAAATTGGGTTACCGACAGGCCAAGGTGGCTGGAATTCTCAGGATAAAATATGAAACAGGACAGAGACACATAGAGAGTACTCTGGATTTGGCAGTTTTCCCCAGCCGAGAACATGCATCTAAAGAACAAGAAACCCGAAGACTTGGAAATAAGCCAAAGAAAGGACGGCCTCCCTTTTCAGTGTCTTCCTGGAGCACTGTTTAACAGACTCATCCAAAGTTTATGGACTTCTTTTTTTATTTAATATTTATTAACTTTGAGAGTGAAAGTGCATGCGTGCAGGGAAGGGGCAGAGAGAGGAGGAGGGAGAATCCCAAGCAGGCTCTGTGCTATCAGCGCAGAGCCCAACGAGGGGCTCTATCTCACGAACAGAATCATGAGATCATGACCTGAGCCAAAATCAAGAGTTAGATGCTTAACCATCTGAGCCACCCAGGCGCCCCTCAAGGTTTATGGACTTCTTTAGAATTACTGTACCTGTATGTGACATTACTATTTATCACCTATAGAATCCAAACTCTGTGGAGTTCCGTGTTAACTTGTAGATTTCTATCCAGTAGAAAAAGGTTGTAGTTTTATTGTCCTGAAACTCATTACCAGTTTTAGTATGTAACCTAGCAATCTTTATCATTCTTTTTAAAAACAAAATATCTGTATAAATACACAATTCCTTCAATACTCTCGGAACTAGTTTTAGTATCTTTGGTCCATCATTAATTAGTAAGTTTTTGACATGGTTTTATTATTTGTATGAAAGCTGTATTTTCACCTTTTTGAGTATTTTACTTTGATAGGATTCCATGGAGATGCCTAAGTGAACACTTATACCAGAGCCAATTAAGGAGTTCTGGAAGTGTGTCTCATGGAATATTTAAGCCCTTACATACCTTTTCTTTTCCTTTTCTTTTTTCTTTTAAATTTTTTAATGTTTTATGTATTTCTGAGAGAGAGAGAGAGAGAGAGACAGCGTGAGCAGGGGAGGGTGAGAGAGAGAGGAAGATACAGAATCTGAAACAGGCTCCAGGCTCTGAGCTAGCTGTGAGCACAGAGCCGGACGTGGGGCTCGAACCCACGAACCGTGAGATCATGACCTGAGCCGAAGTCGGAACTTAACCGACTGAGCCACCCAGGCGCCCCCTCCTTTTCCTTTTTCTAGTATGTCTGTGTATGTCTGTGTATATGCACATGTCCAGCCTGAGGATAAATCCCAAAGGAAATATAGCTATTTATTTTTGATCTCTCTTTTTTTATTCCTGACCCTGTGTGTTTTTTTGTTTGTTTGTTTTTGGTTCTTGACCAAAGTTTGTTCTAGTTCTGACCTGCAACATAGTTGATCAACTGTTTTCAATTGGTGATAGCCACAAGGGGGGATCTGACGTTATGGCTGCAACTTCTGGTCATCAGTATCAGCATGGTTTTTGTTAGCTAATGGATGACAGACTATGGCTTGTTACTCTGTTTCTCTTTTTGAATGCATCCCTATTAGTGAGTTCAAATCAATTAAGATGATTTTTTGTGTACACTGGAAAATATCTCTTTGAGATCAGGACTGATGATATTTTGTGTTCTGTGTTTACTTTGACCCATAGCTGTAATTGTAGAACTGAAGCTTTCTGTGGGTCTGTGTGCCTTTAAGAGAAAATTCTTTGCCTCTCATTATATAAATTTGTGACATTTTCTTTTCTATTTTTTGTGAGAGAGAGAGAGAAAGAGAGAGAGAGAGAGAGAGACAACATGAGCAGGGGAGGGTCAGAGAGAGAGGGAGACACAGAATCCGAAGCAGGCTCCAGGCTCTGAGCTGTCAGCACAGAGCCCAACGCGGGGCTCGAACTCATGAACCATGAGATTGTGACCTAAGCTGAAGTCGGATGCACAACCGACTGAGCCACCCAGGCGCCCCTATGAATATGCTTTGTATGTGTACAACATTTTGGGTTGTTTTTAGTGGGAGGGATTGGGGTTGCCAAATACAATAGAGGGCAGCAGTTTAATTTGGATTTCAGATAAACAGTATTTTTTCAAATAAATATGTCTGAAATTCAAATTTAACTGGGTACCTTGTTTCTTTGCTACATCAGGCAATCCTGAGGGCAATGGGGGGTCAATCCAGATAATCTAGACTATCATCACTAGAAACAAACATCATTTCTTTTTTCAAATTCTCAATCTTTGGCTAGAAATTTCAAAGACATTTAAATAATTAATTTTTTAAAAGATTATTCTTGTTTGTTATTTTAGTTTTGAAGGGAGTACCTCTAGCTTTTATCTGTTAAATAGAATACTGGCTCTTGATTTGAGATACAGTTTTTTATACTAAGGATTGCGTGATGAAGAATTACCCAGAGAGGTCTAGCTTTGCCCATTGATACCAGAATGTGATTTCTGGGACCTGACGACAGGAATGGCCTGCCTGATAGGAATGTCTTTGTTAGCTGGGGACTTAGAACAACAAAAAGTTTAACACTGTGGTTTATGATATGGGCTTTGGGCCCCAGCATATTAGTTCTGACTTCCAGAGGAACTGATGACTAAAGGTATTATCTCAACCTTGGGAGGGAATGAAAATTGAGAATTAGCCAAGTGGGCTAAGCCTTAATAAAATCAGGACTTAATAAAAATCCTGGCCACTGACGGTTCAGCTGAGCTTCCCTGTTTGACAGTATAGTGTGTATATGGTCACATACTGTGACAAGAAGGAAGTAACACTGTACATGATTCCATGGGGACAGATGAGGGGAAGCTCTGTGTGTAACCCCCTTCTGGAGTCTGCCCTATGCATCTCTCCCCTTGGCTGATTTTGATTCAAATCTTTAATCTAGGGGTGCCTGGGTGGTTCGGTCAGTTAAGCGTCCAACTCTTCAACTCCGCTCAGGTCATGGTCTTGTGGTTTGTGAGTTCGAGCCCTGCATCAGGTTCTGCACAGATGGCAAGGAGCCTGCTTGGAATTCTGTCTCTCCCTCGCTCTGCCTTTCCCCTGCTTGTGTGTGTGTGCGTGCGTGTATTTTTTCTCTCTCTGAAAATAAATAAATAAACTTTAAAAGATAAAGTAAATCTTTACTCTGTAACAAACTAATTGTAAGTATAAGAGCTTTCAGGGAGTTCTGTAAGTCCTTCTAGGGAATTAGCAAACCAGAAGATGGTTTTCAGAACCCCCTCAAATTTACAGTGGGTATGAATGACTCAGGCTAGTCTTGTGGGTACTGTTCCCTCAAACTACAGTTGGACTAACTCTGGGTAGGATATATACTGTTGATAAGAACATTAGTGAATTTTATTATGCCTTCTTTTCAAACTTCTTTTGAAATGATTAGTAAGTTTACTTTATCTGATGGAGTATTTTTTTAAATAATAAACTCTATGCCCAACATGGGGCTCAAACTCATGACCTAGATTGAGTCGCATGTTGTGCCAACTGAGCTAGTCAGGTTCCCCTAGAGTTTTTTTTAGTATTAAGCTTTCATAAGAGTGGACCCAGGCTTTGTGGAATCTGAAGCTTATATAATTTGGGTGGATCTTTAAAGATATATATATATATAAAATTATAAACATGGAATCATATACAGAAATGAACATTTATTTAGAATGAGAAAAGAAATAAAATGTTTTAAATTGACAACACAAAGTTATAAAATCTATAAAACAACATAATATTTTTATTAACTAATGACCTGAATCACTTCTGTAATGCTTTTTTTTCCTGCAACTCTTTGATTGCTTCTTAATGTAATATGATTTTGTAACATTTTCTATTAAATAAACAGAAGGATAAATCAGTCTTTTCTCTTTCATGGTTGTTTAAAGTGTATTTTGATTGTTTAAAAAAGTTTCTTCAGCTTTGCAATTTGTTATTAAAATTTTTTTAATGTTTTATTTATTTCTGAGAGACAGAGACAGCATGAGCAGAAGAGGGTCAGAGAGAGAGGGAGATACAGAATCTGAAGCAGGCTCCAGGCTCTGAGCTGGCTGTCAGCACAGAGCCTGATGTGTCAGCTTGAACTCACAAACCGTGAGATCATGACCTGAGTCTAAGTCGGACACTTAACTGACTGAGCCACCCAGGCACCCCTGCAATTTGTTACTACTAATACCATATAGTTTCTTAAACTTGTCAAGTTTGCTAAAATCTCTGCCAAGTTTCTTTCATATATAATCTCTAGATTTCAGGGTGTTTCAAATTTTCTCGTGCAGTAACCACTCCTAAAATACTCTTTGCATTAATGACACTAATGCCACAAATATCTTCATTTAGTGAGTATTGTGAGTTATGTTCTCTTTCTTTGTAGTCAATTCAGCAAGAAATTGAAAGCTAGTTCCAATATGTTTATTTCATTGATTTCCCTTCATTGATTGGATTAATAAATAATCCAAGAGCCTATTTACCTTTATTTGAAATTTAGCTCCTACTTATAAAAATTAATTAAATTATAGGGGCACCTAGGTGGCTCAGTCAGTTAAGCATCTGACTTCGGCTCAGGTCATGATCTCATGGTTTGTAGGTTCAAACCTGGCATCAGGTTCTGTGTTAACAGCTTGGAGCCTGGAGCCTTCTTCCAAATCTGTGTCTCCTTCTCTCTTTGCCCCTCCCCCACTTGCACTCTGTGTGTGTCTCTCTCTCAAAAATTAATAAGCATTAAAAAAAGTAATAATTTTGGGACACTTGGGTGGCTCAGTTGGTTAAGCATCTGACTTCAGCTCAGGTCATGATCTGACCGTTCCAGAGTTCAAGCCCCATGTCGGGATCTGTGCTGACAGCTCAGAGTCTGAAGCTTTGGATTCTTTGTCTCCTTCTCTGTCTCTGCCCCTCCCCCACTCATACTCTGTCTCTCAAAAATAAACATTAAAAAGTTAATAATTTTGATGATATAAAAATGTTCCTGTTATAAGTCACTTCTTAATTTAAAAATACAAATTTACTGATTTCTTAGCTGCTCTCTATTGCTTTTGTTTCCTAATCTGAATTTTCCTTTGATTTTTTTTAATATATAAATTTAAAATGACAAAATTCATCCTTATATAAGTCCAAATTAGGAAGCTAACATTTTTCACGTTATTAAAACATTTCAAAATATCTCTTCAAATTACAGTGAAAAGGGTGTGTTAAGCTTTATACCACAAGTCATTTCCATCAAAAAACAGGGGGAAAAATCTATGGTACATTTAATATTGCACATGTTGCATTATCCAATGGTTCTGACAGGAATATCTTTGCTTTTAATTAGGTCTTTATGAGACTGGAATCCTCTGTTTACAATTTTATATGACCTTTACCACATCCCTTCCTGTGCCTGTGCGGGTAGAGTAGGTTTTAGGAACTTTCCTGGTTGTGATCCTTCATGGAGAGGGTTAGCAATAATTCCACTGTGCACAGAAGTAACTGAACTGCATACAATACCTCACCTAACTAAAATATTCTCCCAGCCTAACTTCTTAGCCAGATCCAAAAATATTTGTGACCTGAGACAAGGGGATATGTGATAAAAGGAAAATCTAAATGGAAAGAGACAATAATCTTAACATTGATTTTTGCAAATTAAAAATACAGTTGATCGGGGCGCCTGGGAGGCTCAGTCAGTTAAGCGGCCGACTTCAGCTCAGGTCACGATCTCATGGTTCATGAGTTCGAGCCCCGCATCGGGCTCTGTGCTGATAGCTCAGAGCCTGGAGCCTGCTTCAGATTCTGTGTCTCCCTCTCTCTCTGGCCCTCCCATGCTCATGCTCTGTTTCTCTCTGTCTAAATAATAAATTTAAAAAAACATAAAAAATATATATAGTTGATCATGTAAAAATTGCTAAGGTCCCTCCTAGGACCTTGTAAGGCCTATATATATGAGAAGGCCTGAAGCTTAAGTTATCTTCATGTTGTTTTTTTTGTAATTTTAATTTAATTTTTTATTCTTAGAAAGAGAGCATGTGGGTGGGGGAGAGGAACAGAGGGAGAAGAAGAGAGAGAGAGAGAAAGGGGGGGCGGGGAGAGAGAGAGAGAATGAGAATCCCAAGCAGGCTCCATGCTTAGTATGGACCCTGAGTTGGGGCTCGATTCCATGACCCTGGGATCATGACCTGAGCTGAAATCAAGAGTTGGACACTCATTGATCTTCACCAATGGAGCCATCCCAGCATCCCTTCATTGTTTTTTAAGAATTTTTTTTTTAACGTAGTCTCTACATCCAACATAGGGCTTGAACTCACAGCCCTGAGATTGAGTCATGTGCTGCATCAACTGAGCCAGCCAGGCACACCTTTAAGTGTTTTATGTTAAAAATTCATGTAACTTTTGCTTATATTTTATCCCATTTGTGTTCATCAACATTTAACATACAAAGAATGTTTTTAAAAACTTAACTCACCTTCAGTGCCCACTCTTTGAAACGGAAGAAGGTAACAGTAAGGCCAATGCTTCAGTTTCGCTAATGCTTCGCATCCTTATAATTTCTTTTTCCATCTCTTCTCCTTGAGTTTATCATTTGAGAATATGATATTTTCTGGAAACTTGCAAGTAAGACAAAAGCCAGGGAGCAGGAGCTTAAACAAATACAAGTTTATAAAGCTCACAATAAGAAATGTGAGATAGATAGTGCAACTATCATCCATTCGTTGGAATATAGCACTTGGCGGTATTAAATAGTATGATGATGCCATTCAGATACTCAGGCTACTTTCATCTTTCCCTGCTGCTTCCTTGTCACAAAGGGCATTATCCTTATGCCTAGGCCCTTATGACCACAAGAAAGGAATGCCACTCTGCTAGTAAAATGGAGGGAGTCTGAAGGGGCATACCTTCTGGGTCTGTCCTTTTTTAAAAAGCATTCTCAGGGGTGCCTGGGTGGCTCAGCCAGTTGAGTGTCCAACTCTTCAGTTCAGCTCAGGTCGTGACCTCACAGTTTGGTTTATGGGATTGAGCACCGCCTGGGGCTCTGCACTCACAGCATGGAGCCTGCTTGGGATTCTCTCTCTCTCCCTCTCTCTGCCCTTCCCCCGCTTATGCATGCATGTGCTCTCTCTCTCTCTCTCAAAATAAAAAAACATTGGGGGAGGGGGTGGGAAGATCTTAGCATACATTTAAAACAATAATTTAAAAAAATGGAAAATGAAAAGCATTCTCAGAGCTTATACCCAAAGATTTCTTTATATATTAGTAGCCATAGCCAAGTGTTATTTTTGCTCCTAGATAGAACGATGTCTGAGAAAGTAAGAGTATCAGTCTGTTTGGGCTGCCGTAACAAAATACCACAAACTGGATGGTTTAAACAACAAATTTATATTTTCATAGTTGCAGAGTCTAAATATCCCAGATCAAGATGCTAGCACATTCTATTTCTGGTAATAGCTCTCCTCCTGGCTTGCAGGAGGCTGCCTTCTTATTTCCTCACATGCCCTTTCTTCTGCGTGTGCAAGGAAAGAGAGAGCTGTCTGGTGTCTTATCCTCTTTTCATAAGGATACTAGTCTATTGGATTAGAGTCCCATCCCTGTCCTTATGATCCCACCCTAACTATCCCCTTAAAGACTCTACCTCGTTTTTCTTAATTTTGTAAATCGTTGTTACTATATTTTCACGTGGCAGTGTTTGTTTGGATTAACCTATGTATTTGCCACTTTGTTCTTCCAGTATTTTCTTTCATTTTAGACCATCTGTGATCACTTTCTTTCGATCTAAGGTACACACTCTAGAATTTCCTTTAATGAAGATCTGTGGTGGCAAACTCTCTGTCTTTGTCTGAAAAATGTTTTTATTTAACCCTGGTGGCTTTTATTTAAATGTTTACTTTTGAAAGAGAGAGAGGGCAAGCAGGGATGATGCAGAGAGAGAGGGGGGCAAGGATCTGAAGTGGACTCCGCACTGATAGCAGAGAGCCCATCATGGGGCTCAAATCCATGAACTGTGAGATCATGACCTGAGCTAAAGTCAGACGCTCAATCGCTCAATTGACTGAGCCACCCAGGCACCAATAGCCTTTGTATAAAGATATTTCCATAGGTCGGGGCGCCTGGGCGGCTNTACCTTTTTTTTTTTTTAGGCTTGTTTATTTATTTTGAGAGAGAGAGAAAGAGAATATGAGTGCATGCTGGGAAAGGGGCAGAGAGAGAGGGAGAGAAGAAAGAATCCCAAGCAGGCTCCGCACTGTCGGTGCAGAGCTGGGTGAGGACTCAAGCTCATGAACAGTGAGGTCATGACCTGAGCCTAAATCAAGAGTCAGATGCTTAACCGACTGAGTCACCCAGGCGCCCCAGAAAAGTAACAGTTGCTTTTTGCAGTGCATTAAATGCTTTAGAAATATTACTTTATTAACTTCTAGCTTCCATTGTTACTGTTGATAAGTCATCTGTCATTCTAATTGTGACATATGTGAAGCTAATCTCTCTTTTTTTAGTGGCTGCCTCAAATATAGTTTTGTTTATTTCTTTTTGTTTTCTTACTTTTGTTCTGTTGTCTCCCTGTTGTAGGTCTGGGTATGACTCTTTTTACTTATTCTGCTTGGAATTCATTGGATTTCTTGCATCTGTCAATTGAATTCTTTCTTTAGTTCTAAAACATTGTTAGCCATTATTTCTTCACCCCATTTTCCTCCACCCCATTTTCTTAATCTCCTCCTTGACTATTTTTTAAAATTTTATTAATGTTTTATTTATTTTTGAGAGAGAGAGACAGCATGAGCAGGGGAGGGCCAGAGAGAGAGACACACACAGAATCTGAAGACAGGCTCCAGGCTCTGAGCTGTCAGCACAGAGCCCAATGCAGGGCTCTAACCCACAAACCGTGAGATCATGACCTGAGCTGAAGCCGGATGCTCAACCGACTGAGACACCCAGGTGCCCTGTCCTTGACTATTTTAAGTAGTCATTTGTTAGATCCTTGCGCTATAATATCCTTCATTGCCTTTTGCGTATTTATCATATTTTATTTCTTTGTTCTGTACAATTTTTTCCGGTGTATCTTCTAGTCCATTATTTCTGTCTGTGTCTGAAAAGCTATTAGACCTATTCAGAAAACAATTTTTTCAATTTGTTAAAGATTTTACTTGTAAGTAATCTCTATACCCAACATGGGGCTCGAACCCATAAACCCGAGAACAAAAGTGACACTCTTTGACCAACTGAGCCAGCTGGCCACCCCAGAAAAATTTTTAAATTTAATTACTACTATTTTCAGTACTTGGTTTCTTTTTAGATATGTTGGTTTTTCCTATTTGGTATTTCCTAATTCTGACATCTGATATTTTCTAGTTCTGATTTTCTTGTCATTTCTGCTGTCTCTTGCTCATAGTGCTTTCTTTCCTGGTGGCTTTGTGATTTGTTTTTGTTTCATTATATTGTTGTTTTGTTTCATTATATTGTTGTTTTCCTGTGAACTGATTAAAAAAATTTTTCTTTTTCCTTTGGGAAATCTTTAAGGCATGGGATGAAGAGGAGTTCCTTCAAGGAGATTTGCTTTTGCTTCATTTGGGCACCTGAGGGCATCATTGTACTAAGACTACTTTAAAACTAATTTTTGGCTTAAGAGATCTTTTTCAGGTATCCAGGTCATCTGTGTTGGGCTACACACCTGCATTGGAGTAGTGTGTGGTTATAGATTCTTGGAGGAGATAATCTCCTCCTCCTCCTGACTCAGCACCAAGTTTTAAGTTTTTGTTGTAGACCTCTGGGTGGTGATAGTTGTGCTGGGGAAATAGATGAATTCCAATTGGCTTAGTATTGAGAGTGTAACACTTTCAGGATTCAGCCTCATGGGAGGCAGAGGAGAATCTCCTTTGAGAGTCGCTATTTTAGGTGGTCCTGGGCTTTTGTTTTTAACTCACATGTGACGACGTTCTATCAAAAGTGAACTGTAAGCTTTTCCAGTTTGGGTAGATTGCTTTCATACCTTCATCCCTACGTTCTATCAAAAGTGAACTGTAAGCTTTTCCAGTTTGGGTAGATTGCTTTCATACCTTCATCCCTACTATAATTTATCTTATTTTATTAACCAAGATATACATCCCCTCCCCGCCCCACCCCCATATTTTAACATCTCTGAAATCTACATAGATCTTAAATTGAAGGCATCCTGGATTGACTGTCAGCCAAGGTCAGGTATACTGTAGATGTATTGTTTATGTGCATATGAATATCAAAAGTGCAGCATCAAAACTTGCAGAATGACCACCAGTGGCTCGGAAGAAAATCTGGAGTCAGAGGGTGGGGGATTCTTTTAACTCCTAGTAATCAAATGTCTGTGGAGGGGACCTGTTCTCATAGAGAATCAGACACATTCGGCCGTGTTTCTGAAACATGAGTCAGATGTCGGTTGGCACTGCATAATTGCAAAGTCAGTCTGGAGAGCCTGGTGTCAATTGTTTTCCACTTTATAAAGGATTATTTTATGAAATAATAACTCACTTGTGTTCTTGAGGGCACAGAGCATTGTGTGGAAGAATACGATTAAACGGGGGAGTTTTAGACAAAACTTAAATGATTTTTTCACTAATAGTTTACTGTTTATATATACCCAAGAATAATTTGTTGTACTTAAAATAGGTGACAAAGTCTAAAATATCTCTTTCTGTTCATGAGTTTGAGCCCTGCATTGGGCTCTGCTCTGTCAGCTCAGTCTCTTTCTCTCTCCCTCGCTTACTGCCCCTCCTCAGCTCATGAATGCTCTCTCTCTCAAAATAAATAAACTTTAAAAAATAGGGGCCCTGGGCGGCTCAGTTGGTTAAGCATCCAACTTAATCTCATGTCATAATCTCATGGTTCATGGGTTCAAGCCCCGCGTCAGGCTCTGTGCTGACAGATAGCTCAGAGCCTGGAGCCTGTTGCAGATTCTGTAGCTCCCTCTCTCTGACCCTTCCCTGTTCATGCTCGCTCTCTCTCTCTCTCTCAGAAATAAATAAAAAACATTTTTAAAAAGATAAAAAATAAAACATCTCTTTCAGTAAGTACAAAACAAAAGTTATTAATTATAAGAAAGCATTATGTTATAGTTTAACAGCTTTCCCCCCCTTTTTAGTAGTGAATAAAGTAGTGGTATCTCTTTCAACCAATAATGCCTTAGAATAAATGTAATAACATTAAGTAATCTTTAATTTCTTGTCAGCTTCTGAGTACACTGGAAACTTTTTAAAAATCCACTAACTACAGATGGTACTACACTTGAGGTGAGCATAGCACAAGGTATAGACTTGTTAAATCACTATGTTGTACACCTGAAACTAATGTAACATTGTGTGTTGACTATACTTCAATTTTTTTAAAAAAACCCACTAATTTTAATTGCTTTTAGCAGGTGGTACATTTTCCTTGTGCATAGAAATGTAAGTCTTGTTTTACTCTTATCATCAAAAAACACACATTAGTTCCAAAATATCATTTGGTTTTGAGAGTGTCTTTCAAAAGGAGAGAGAGAATTATAGTAAAAGAATGGGTTTTTCTTTAGGATAGGGGAAATTTTACCATGTTCATGTATTACTTATCTCCTTGTTTCTAATAATTTGTGTCTATTTTTCTCTCTTTTTTTTAAGTAACAATGCTTTAAAAAATTTTAAACATTTTTTTAATGTTTTATTTATTTCTGAGAAAGAAGGAGAGACAGCATACACAGGGGAGGGTCAGAGAGAGAAGGAGATACAGAATCCAAAACAGGCTCCAGGCTCCGAGCTAGCTGTCAGCACAGAGCCCAATGTGAGGCTCGAACCCACGAACCGTGAGATCATGACCTGAGCTGAAGTTGGACGCTCAACCGACTGAGCCACCCAGGCACCCCTGTCCAAGTTCTTATTTGTGGAAACTTTATTTTACAGAGGATTCAGGACTCTTTATAAGAAAACATTAATGCAGTTAATGTTTAACTGCAGATAAAAGATATAGCCTATTAAATATTTTCCTTTGTTGTCTTTAATGAGATTTTTGTCAACAATCTAATATGTTCAATTTCTATATATGAACATATATAGCCATTATTTGTAGAGTATAAAATCTGCAATAATGTCTTCATTATGAATTATGGTGTTTAGATCCTTTGCAGCTTTTTTTAAATGTTTATTTATTTTTGAGAGAGAGAGAGAGAGCGAGCAAGAGTGAGAGAGCACGCTCAAGTCGGGGAGGAGTTAAGGAAAGAGGAAGACACAGAATCTGAAGCAGGGTCCAGGCTCCAAGTTGTCAGCACAGAGCCGCAAGATTGTGACCTGAGCTGAAGTCAAACACTTAACTGACTGAGTCACCCAGGTGCCCTGATCCTTGATAGCTTTATATATATTACATGCTTAATCTGTCAATGAACTGAAGAATTAAAATTTTCCATTGTAATTGTATTTTTATAATTTTCTTATTACGTAGGTATTAATCTACATGACAGAATTAGCTGGAGGCACCTGGGTGGCTCAGTTGGTCTGACTTCGGCTCAGGTCATGATCTCACAGTTCGTGGGTTCGAGCCCCGTGTCGGGCTCTGTGCTGACCGCTCAGAACCTGGAGCCTGCTTCAGGTTCTGTGTGTCTCTCTCTCTGACTCTCCCCTGGGCGTGCTGTCTCTCTCTCTCTCAGAAATAAATAAAACATTAAAAAAAAAAAAAGAATTAGCTGCCATGTTGGTCCATATCAACTCCTTATTATTATATTCATTATTGATTACCTTTTATCATATGCAGTAACCACCTACCTTAAGTGCTTTTTTGCCCTATATTCTGTTTCATCTGATATTAATATTACTATTGCTGCTTTCCTTTTTTATCAGTTTAGTTTATTTTTGCTCATTCTCTGATGTTTAGCTTTCTAAGCCTCTTGGCTTCTAAGTATCTATGTTAGTAATATATTGTTTAATTGATTTTTAAATAATTTATGCTTGTTTGCCTTCTAATAGCAAGATTTCTACTATTTAGATCATTTTAATTGTTATTTTTCGTTTATTTTACTTTCTATTTATGCCTCCTAACTTATTCTTGCTTCTTCAGTTTGGCCTTTTCTATGAGTTTTACTTTGTTTCCTTTTACCTTTTAAGTCAATATGACAGGGAAACTTAGCTGAAACAACAAACATTTATTATCTCACCCAGTTTCTAAAAGTCAGGAATCTCAGGGTGGTTTAGCCAGGCAGTTCTGAGGAGGGTGTGCTTGTGATTACAGTCTACAAGTCACCCGATGCCTCAGTCTTCTGAAGACTTGATTGGATGCTAGAAAGCTTGCTTCTAACCTCACTGGAGGCCTTGTTCCTCCCCACATGGACCTCTCCACAGGATTATTTGTGACATCGCAGATGGCCTCCCCCAGAGCAAGTGATCTAAGAGAGCAAGAGAGATCAAGATAAAAGTTCTAATATGTTTTATTACCTAATCTTCCAAATGATTTGCTGTCAGTTTTGCTGTATTCTATTGGTCATACAGAGTGTGGGAAGGGACAACACAGAGACGTAAATACAGGAGGCAGGGGTATTGGCAGCCATCTTGGAAACTGGCTGCCACACACCCTATTATTAACTCCACCGGTAAATATCTTGAGTCCAAAAACATTCTTAACTCTTTATTTGCCTGTTTGTAGCTATCTAATAAAAAATAACTCTGGCTGTCATATTGTAAGGTAAGCATTTGCCTTTTTTTTTTTTTTTTTTTTTTTTAATGAGAGACACAGAGACAGAGAGGGAACCCCAAGCAGGCTCCACACCCAGTGCAGAGCCTGATGCAGAACTTGATCCCAACACCCTAGGACTGTGACCTGAGCTGAAATCAAGAGTCGATCAAGGCTCAACCCACTGAGCGCCCTAGGCACCCCAACCATTGGCTTCTTTATCTTTCCTCATACTTTCTCATTCTTAATTAATTTGCTATGAGGTTTTATAATTTAGGAAATCAATCTCTCTTCCGTATCCTTTGCCTAATATTATATCAATGAAGAAGACTTGCCAACAACTGTAGTTAACATCACTGTGTCGTCAAATTTCCATCGGAGAAAGTATAAATAATAGATTAATTGGCTTTTGCAGTTGTGGGGGCTGGCTAGAAAAGTCTGAAATCCATAAGGTAGGTCATCAGAGAGGCCATGCTGGAACTTCTGGCAAGCTGAGGCTTTAGTTCACAAGTGGAATTTCTTCCAAGCTTTGCTCTTAAGAGATTTCAACTGATTGAATCAGGTCCAGCCAGATAATCTAGGATAATCTCTTTTACTTAAAGTAGACACATCTACAAAATACCTTCACAGTAATACCTTCTGTAGTATTGATTGAATAACTGGGAGTTATAACCTAGCCAAGTTGGCATGTAACATACTTTTCTTCAAAATCACTTTTCTTCAAACAGTAGTTTCCAGAGGACTTGGTGCTCTTGAAGATAACAAATATAAAAAGATATATGCCTCTTATTTTGCCAAACGCATGCTGCTTTCCTGGTCCATTTATTTACTAATGAAACTTATATTTGAATTAAGTGTCTTTTTTTTTCAGCGATTCCTTTGGTTTTGTTTTAATGGCAAAATAATAAAGCTGCTCTAATTTGAATAGAGCCTGCTTTGTTTCAGGTTGGAAGGCTTAGAATTATTTTTTTTTAACAGTAATTTAGTTTCTTTTCCCATAAGCCATGGTCTCGGACTCTGCAGTTAATTTTGATTTGCTCTCTGAGCTCTCTTTGTGTCCAGGCTCAGTTCTTTATTCGGGTGAAAAAATATTCTTTGATACCTTTATTGATTACATATGTGCCTGTTTTTCTGGCATTCTTTGAGATTTCTGTTTTTCAAAGGTTGGTTCCGCCTTTCCTCTTTCATGTTCTTTTAAAATATATTTCTATTTTTTATTCCCTAATTCATTTCTCTGAATTACTTTTCATCTCACTGTTTCTACTTCATCCTGCTGGGTCCATTTTGTTTTTTAGTATTTTACAGAATGATCTTATTTGGTAACATGATAATCCTTACCACGTTAGGACCACGTTGTTGCTTAGTAAATCCACATAAGGATTCACTAGACTAGATGTTCCCTTGCATTTATCTTCTTTAGGGATTAATTTTCACCTCCTCCCTAACATATTTTTGTGTTTCTTATGGTTTGTCCATTTCGATGGTTGGGTTAACTGTGGGCTAATAATAGTATTGTTATTTCTACACTATAGGCCCTGTGTTACTTTTCTATGTACTTCTGCTGCCTTGAGTTTAATTCCTTAAATCTTATTGTTGATACTGAGTTTCTCCTTATTTTTATTTGTTTTTTAGATACTTGGAGAGTAGGGGAAGCTTGGAGCCTGGGGCACAGTTACTCTTTGCCATCTTTCAGGAAGTCCTGAGGTATGTACTTTTAATTGATCTTGTTAGTTTACTTTTTTTTTTTTTTTAATATTATGACAGAGTGTTTGGAATAGAAGGTCAAGAATAGAAGAATTCTATTTCAATCCCAGCTATTCTCTTAAATACCATATATAACTTTGGCTAAAGTTCCTTCATTTTCATGGACTTTAATCTCCCCATCTACAAAACTGTCCTTACCTTGTAGGAATGTCAGAAAAAATGTAAAAGTTTATTAGGAAAGCCAAAAAAATTCAGGCCTTTTAGCAAAAAATAGTCTGAATATCAGGCATTGACAGTGGGAATGGAATGGCAGGAAGTTAGAAGTGAAGGAAACCAGGGCACCTGGCTGGCTCAGTTCGTAGAGCATGCCACTCTTGATCTCAGGGTTGTAAGTTTGAACCCCACATTGGATGTAGAGAGTACTTAAAAATAAAATCTTAAAAAGAACAATGTATCCATAACTCAGCTTGTCACATCTTAACATCTGGTCATAATTGCTTCAGATTTTTTTTTTTTTTAAGAGAGAGAGAGTGCAAGCTGGGGAGAGGGGCTGAGGGAGATGGAGAGAGAAAGAGAAAAAACCTCAAGCAAGCTCTACACTCAGCATGCAGAACCCAACACAGGGCTCTATCGCACAAACCTGGGATCATAACCTGAGCCTAAATCAAGGGTCAGATGCCCAACCAACTGAGCCACCCAGGCACCCCTCAGAAAAAATTTTTTTTAAGAAATTGAACATTTACATATATAGTTGAATCTACTTTGTACCCTTCATGATAAAATCTCTTTCTCTTTCTTCCCAGTGGTGTTCATTATGTTAATATATATCATTTTTGTATGTGTTTTTATATATTTGCTGTATAATATATGCAAGTGTTTTGCCTATTTCTAAACTTTATATTATTATTATAATATATAATATTATTATATTATTTTGCAAATTGCTTTCCCTTTTAAGATTATTCTTTATATTTATCCATGGTAGTATATGTAATTCTAGTACAGTCATTTTAGCTATCAAATATTCTTATTGGATGAATATGCCTCGTTTTATATTTTTTAGCTACTTATTGATGGACATTTAGATTGTTGTCAGTTTTCAGTGTTACATCAGTGCTGTAATGAATATCTTGTACTGTTCTCATTGTACACACATGTAAGAATTCTCTAGACTTTTTAATGTTTATTTATTTGGGAGAATAATGTTTGTTTATTTATTTTGAGAGAGAGAGAGAAACAGAGCGAGTGACAGGAGCAGAGGAAGAAGGAAAGAGAAAATCCCAAGCAGGCTCTACCCTGCCAACTTGGAGCCTGACACAGGACTCAATCTCATGAACTGTGAGATCATGACCTGAGCCAAAATCAAGAGTCGGAGGCTAAAATGACTGAGCCACCCCAGTGCCCCTAGACTAGAATATTTCTACTCAATAAGAGTTGTTGGGTCATGTGTTATGTGCATCTTAAACTTTATTAGTTATTGCCAAATCTTTTTCCAAAGTAGTTGTACCAATTTACCTTTTACTAGTAGTGCGTAAGTTCGTAGTTCACATTCTTACCAATACTGGTTTTTTTTACACTTCAAAATGTTTTTTGGTCTGATGAATATGAGTAAAATCTATTTTAATTTACATTTCTCTTATTAGTAGAGAGATTGAGTTTCTTATGTTTATTGGCTACTTGGGTTTTCTCTTCTGCAAATTGCTTGTTCATATCTTTTGCCCATTTTTCTATGAAATTGTTTTTTACCTTCTTATTGGGTGTAGCAGTTTTTTATATATTCTAAATATTAACTCCTTGTAGGTAATATTTATTGCAGCCATATTCTCTTAACCTGTGGCTTGTTTTTCACTTTATTTATGGTCTCTTGTTTTACAGAAGTTTTAAGTTATAATACTTTTTCCTTTTTTTTTTTTTTTAAGTAAGCTCTAGGCCCACCATGGAAGCTTCCTTTACTCTATTATTTTACTCATAGTGGTCTCCTTCCTTGATCAAATCCTAATTGATATAATTTACATTTTCCTAAGGATCATAGAGCAAACACTGAAAAAATAGAATGAAGAAAATGATAGCTGTATACGGCCTCTGAGGGAATGAGAGAGTATCAGAGAATTCAGGGACAAGACATAGTCTTCAATGAAATGCATAAACATTGATGCTATGGAAACTGCAAGGGTTAGTGTCAGCAGAAAGGAGTCTGAGACATACTTCCATAGTGCTGCACAGATCCAAACTCTGGGAATACAGGATCTATTTCTAACTAACTTTGTCTTCTATTGTTGGTGATTTATTTTAGAAGCCCCTTAGTATAATCCTGACACAGTATGCAGTCAGCAAATGTTTGTGGAATGAATTTAAATTAGATTATTTGAAATTAGACTAATTGAAATTAGACTTGAGCATATTATAAAACTCACTTTTGCTCAAATACTATTAATTAGACCAAAGAAAATTATTACTGCCCTGTCTTTGAGAAGAAAATGGGTACCTAAGGAGGTGGTACAATATTGTCTCTTTTCAAGGAGAAATATGAACTGGATGATAGAATCCTTAAATTTTGGAAATGGAGCCCTCTCATTTTCCAAATAAGTTCAAGAGAAGTTAGTGGACTTGTCAAAGTCCAAGTGGACTTGGCAAAGTTTGTTTCAGAGTCATGTTCATAGGAATCTCAGTCCATTGCTCTATTTACTAAACTACAATCTCTTCCCTGCAAAACAGTCGAGTGAATTTATTTATCGTGAATTTCAAAAATTAAATCCAAGTACTGATCAGATCAATTTCAACTTGGAGAGAGATCACTGAAGTCCCAGGCCTTATCTCATTCAACAATTTATTCAACAACTTGGATAAAGACCCATGAGAAATAAGTTTGAAATTTTCAGGTGACATAAACTGTCATACCTATAACCTACTATACTGACCAAGATACTTAGTATTTCAAATTCTAATTCATAGGCTAAAAGACAAAAATTTACAGGAATAAACAGAAAGTCCTGTATATATATTAAAATATATAGGAAGTGGGGCGCCTGGGTGGCTTAGTCGGTTAAGCGTCCGACTTTCGCTTAGGTCATGATCTCGCGGTTCGTGGGTTCGAGCCCCGCGTCGGGCTCTGTGCTGACTGCCAGCTCAGAGCCTGAAGCCTGTTTCAGAGTCTGCGTTTCCCTCTCTCTCTGACCCTCCCCTGCTCACGCTGTCTCTCTCTCTCTCTCTCTCTCTCTCTCCTAGAAATAAATAAAAATATTAAAAAATAATAATAATAAAATAAAATATATAGGAAGTACAGGAAGGGAAAAATTTGGTTTGGTGGAAGTTCATGAGAAAAAAGTCTGCAAGTTTATAGTAGTTGGTGAATATGCAAAGGAGCTTTAAAAATTAAAATGCTTATATAGTCTTTGGATGCAAGAAAATGGAGGAAGCAGGATGGGTTGTAGAAGACAGCATGAGGACAACTTGGAGCAAGTCCTAAGAGTGAACTTTAAGCTGTGGTGTCTAAGTCTTTTCCCAGAAATCAAGAGAAGCCAGTTTACAGCTTGTGGGTATCCCTACTAACCTGGACTCCACTTACTCTTTGTTATTCCATCGCCTCATCATGAACCTGTAGTGCTCTGCTCTCACCTGTATAAAGTGACTATGGGCCACCTTTCCCCCCTGCTCACTTTAAATCCATCTTTCATTCAAATCTAGCTCCAGCCCAATTCATTTCTCAACATAGTTCATGAAGAGCTTTCCCCTCCTTTGAAATTCTCTGTCTTTTAGCTTGTTGCTTTTATTTAGTGATGATTATGGGAGCAATTTTGGTGGCCGTGGTGATAAATAGCATTGGCCACGTAAGAATTATCTGAGTGTAATAAAACTTTGAGATAGCTCATTTCGAAGAAGATATAAATGCTAATTGTAAAAGCTAAAGAATGATGAAGTTTGGAAAATACCTATTCTATTGTTGCTTTGAAATTTGGCACCTTTTTCTCAATTTACTAGTTTTTTAGGATTATTTTTATTTTTTAATGTTTATTTATTTGTTTCGAGAGAGCGTCTATGAACTGGGGAGGGACAAAGAGAGAGGGAGAGAGAGAATCCCAAGCAGACTCCGCACTGTCAGCCCAGAGCCGGACGTGGGGCTCAATCTCACAAACTGCGATATCATGACCAGAACTGAACAAGAGTCAGATGCTTAACCAACTAAGCCACCCAGGAGCCCCTACTATTTTTTTTTTTTTTTAATTTGCAATAGAAAGAGAATGTGTGAGCAGGTGAGAGGGGCAGAGAGAGAAAGAAAGAGAAAGAAAGAGAATCTTAAACAGGCCCCACACTTACCACGGAGCCCAGTGCGGGGCCTGATCCCATGACCCTGGGATTGTGACCTGAGCCGAAATCAAGAGGCAGACGCTCAACCAACTGAGCCACCCAGGCGCCCCTGAAATTTGACTTTTTTCAAAAAATTATAAAGTTATCTCAGGGCAAAGAGGGGCAACATAAAAACAAAGTTCCCAGGTGTTAAGTGACTTTGCCCAAGGTCAGTAAAGGAGAGACAAATTTGATCCCCAGTGTACTGGGGCCTACACCATGTCCATCAGACAAGGTTCTTAGGAGTTTACGTTGTTAGAAATAGAAGCCAACTATGCCTGATTCATTTGGTCAACACGTGTACTTAATGTCTATTTATTGCGTATTTACTATGTACTGGACACTCTTCTAGGCCTTGGGGCCACAGCAGCAAATAAACAACATTCCTGCTTTCAAGGAGATTACATTCTTGTAGGGGAGATACACAATAAACAAGCACATAAATATATTATGTTTCAGCTGCTGAAGAAGAAAAATAAAGAGGAATGAGTCAGATGGTAGAGAAGAGAAATGAAGAGGAAAGAAGTGCTTAGACGGGATGAGGTCAAGGCAGCCCGTCTAATAAAGTAACATTTGTGGAGACCCGACTGGAGTGATGGAGCGAGTCACTGGGTACCTTGGGGGAGAGCGTTCCAGAAGTGTGCTCAGCATTTAGAAGAATAGCAGGGAGGCTGGTGTGGCCAGAGGAGAACAAGTGAGGAAGTGATAGGAGATGAGATTGGAAAGGCAGTAAGCAAGTGGCCAGTCATATAGACCTGGATAAGTATGTTGGATTCTGAGTAAGATGAGACTCTTTGGGATGGTTTTGAGCAGAGGAGTGACAGGATATGAATTATGATTTTTAAATCACTGCACCTGGGTGGCTCAGTCAGTTAAGCATCCGACTTCCACTCAGGTCGTGATCCCACGGTTTGTGAGTTCAAGTCCCACATTGGGCTCTCTGCTGTCAGCATGGAGCCTGCTTGGGATCCTCTGCGCCCACTCCCTCTCTCTCTCTCCCCCACTGGTTCTCTCTCTCTGCGTCTCTTTCTCTCGAAATAAATTTTAAAAATTATTGGGGCACCTGGGTGGCTCAGTTGGTTGAGCCTCTGGCTTTGCCTAAGGTCATGATCTCACGGTTTAAGAGTTTGAGCCTAACCTAGGGCTCTGTGCTGTCAGCGCAGAGCCTGCTTAGGATCCTCTGGCCCCCTTTGTCACTACTCCGCCCTTACTTACACTCTCTCTCTCAGAAATAAATAAACATTAAAAAATTATCTCCACAATCATTGATAATGAAATACATGATAAAAAATTATTTTTAAAAATCACTGACTATTGTGTAAAGACAGGACGAACTGCATGAGAACAAAGGTGAAAGTAGGGAGACCAGTTAAGAGGCTATTGCAGTGGGGCGCCTGCGTGGCTCAGTTGGTTGGGCGCCCAACTCTTGGTTTGGGGGCAGGTCATGATCTCGTGGTTCGTAGGTTCAAGCTCAGCTTCTAGGTTCTGCTGACAGCGCAGAGCCTGCTTGGGATTCTCAGTCTCCCTCCCTCTCTGCCCCTTCCCTACATATGCTTTTTTTTTTTTTAACTCTCTCTCTTTCAAAATAAATACACTTAAAAAAAAAAAAAAGGCTATTGCCGTCATCCAGTGAGGAGCCGTGATCATGATGGGTTGCACCTGCAAGGACCGGTGGAGGAGCAAGGCCACTTGGAGAATTGCCTCATGGACTGGCTCTAGGGTTACAAAAAAGACTCAGGGAGTCTCCAAAGTTTGGGCCTGAGCAACCAGAAGGAGCTGCATATTCATGGAACTTCCTGGTGACTCAAGCTCTAAAAATGGGCATAAAGAGAAAGGAGAGAGCCGTAACCACTGTCAAAATCCTACTTAAGAGCCCGCCTGATGCAGCCTTCCTCACTGCCAGCACTGGACACTGCGTGCTACCCCCGGCGGAGACATTGCTGATGCTAGAATATATTCCACTTCCCTGCTTCATTCTCTGTGTCACTATTTCCTGAGCCAGGATTCCAGGTGGGCACCACCAGGTGACCAAGTTCAGATTACGTGCCTACTCCCTACTGCAAGGGGTGCTGGGAAAGGAAGTATATGCTCCTCCTCCTTTTTTCTCCCTCCTCCTTCTACTTTTAAAGTGGATACTAGCCCTGCTTTTTACTACAGTTTGAATGGTAGGGGATTCCTCAAAGACATGAAGACAGTTCAGATGGGGAACCACAAGATCGAGGAATATACATGACAGTCTGTCGTAGCGGTCACTGTGGAAATGTGTTGGGACTGCTGATACAGGAAGCCACTGTAGCTCATTTAAAAGCTCATTGTTTCAGGGAGTTTTATTTTTTTTTTAATTTTTTAAATTTATTTCTGAGAGAGACAGAGACAGCGTGAGCAGGGGAGGGTCAGAGAGAGGGAGACACAGAATCTGAAGCAGGCTCCAGGCTCTGAGCTGGCTGTCAGTACAGAGCCCGAGGTGGGGCTCGAACCCACGAACCGCAAGATCATGGCCTGAGCCAAAATCGGGCGCTTAACCAACTGAGCCAGCAAGGCGCCCCTCAGGGAGTTTTAAAAAAACCAATCGGAGAGAATTTCATTCATAACTGGGAAAGCACTTCAAAGTATTCAACAGGAAGATGAACGTTGCATTATCACTCAATGGCCCGGAGCATCTGTAACAGACTTCCTTTGGCTCTGCCGGCTTCTCTCACCCCAGCCCTGCAAGGCTGGGATTCTTACAGAAGCGAGGCTCGCTTTCAAGGCGCTCAGACCCTATCTGTGAACTCCTTATCTGTTTTAATCATTGCAACATCAGGGGAAAGTAAGGCCTAACCTTCTGAAGGTTGCTGAGGGAACCAAATATACTTCAAATCAAAGGGCAATACCAGAGTCAGGCATTACTGAGCAGTGGTCTGAAGTTTTTTTGACTTGCTGTAAGGATGTCCCTAAAACTCCACAAATAGGGGCGCCTACGTGGCTCAGTTGGTTAAGCGTCCAACTCTTGATTTCAGCTCAGGTCATGATCTTGTGGTCTGTGTGACTGAGCCCCGCAGCAGGCTCTGTGCTGAGAGTGCGGAGCCTGCAGCAGATTCTGTCTCTCCCTCTCTCTCTGCTCCTCCTCTGCTCACACACACACACACACACACACACACACACACACGCACACGCACAAACACTCTTAAAATAAATAAACTTAAAAAAACAAAACCCACAAACACTCCATGGAATTGTTAAACGCCTTTAAAAACAGTTTGAAAACCACTGGGCACTGCAGAGAATAACAATTGGGTTAGCTCAAGACTTGCATGTGCTGCTGGGGTTAACTACCCCTCTACAAGCTTTCCTTTCTCTAAGCCATAGTCTCCTCCTCTATAAAATGGAAAAGAGCCATCTCACAGGGTTATTGTAAGGATTAAATGAGAGAATATATGTAAACCTAGCTGAATGGTAAAGTGTCCTATGACGTTAGAATAACGTACTTCTCACAAGCACATGGGACCAAGAATTTTAAGCGTAGAACACTTAGGTCCTACATCTGTGTTGCCTGGGAAATTTCTGCCATCTGGAAGATTTATTTTTTTATTAAAAAAATTTTTTTAATGTTTATTCATTTTTGAGAGACAAAGACAGAGTGTGAGCAGAGGAGGGGCAGAGAGAGGGAGACACAGAATCTGAAGCAGGCTCCAGGCTATGAGCTGTCAGCACACAGCCCGACGCAGGGCTTGAACTCATGAACCACAAGATCATGACTTGAGCTGAAGTTGGAGGCTTAACCGCCTGAGCCACGCAGGCACCCAAACCATCTGGAAGATTTAAAGGCCCAGAGAGGTTCATCATGCCCCAAGATTGCTAAAACAATATTGATAGAACCAGGTTCCCGGCCTGTCCTGTCCCTAAATACATCACCTGAGCTCTGGCTTACCTTACTGCCTTGATTTCTTATGTTGGTGTGAACTGATTCACACTAGGTGTTAGTTTATGCCTCCCACTGTTGTGAGGAGTGTCTCCCGGCTCCACTCAGGGCTGGTTTCCTTGTTCTTTCTGCATCTGGCTAACCCAGGTGCTGCTTTCCATTTTCCCCTATTTGGTCCCAAAGCCCCCTCCTCAGAGACTTTCTCCCACAGCCCTGGGGAAAAGCTGTTTGGCTGGAAGGTTCCCACTTCACACGGGCCTTGGTCCCTCCTGGCACAGAAGCCATTCTGTGGTTTGTGATTGTGTTCCGCTGGGAGACAGTCCTCTAGGTGGCTGCTTTTGTTTAGGGTGCATGAGTGTACAGCCCACAAGTTGCTTTGAAGGCTTTTCCAAACTTCTCTTCTGTGGATCTGGTAGGGAAAATTTTCCAAACCTCCAAGGTACTTCCTGCCTTTAGGAAACAGTCTCCCAGGTCCAGCCACAGCTGGAGAGATGGAGCTGACAGAGCGTCTGAGCTGTATTAGAGCTGGGGGCAAAGTAAGAATTAAGGGGACTTAGGCGTTGTTTGTTCACCACAAGAAAAGTACGGGAAGACGGGAACATGCTGAGTGTATTGAGCAGTGGGTAAGGTTGCAGGGCACAAGGTCTGTATTTTGATTTTGAGCGTGAAAAACATTTTTAAGTTTAAATATATAATAGAGGTGCCTGGGTGGCTCGGTCTTGATTTCAGCTTGGGTCATGGTCTCATGGGTCATGAGTTTGAGCTCCACACTGACAGTGTGGAGTCGGCTTGGGATTCTTTCTCTCCCCTACCTTTCACTCCTTTCCTGTTCAAGCTCACACACTCTCTCTCAAAATAAATTTAAAAATTTAAATATATATATATGTATCTATATGTATTATAAATATATGTGAAATGACTTCTTATTTATAAATCATGTTTGGAATCCTTGTGCTTCTGAGCATATGAAATAGGGAAAAGAGATGAAAGCTGGTCTTCTGCCCTGTTGCATTTTAAAAACATACCTAGAAAACCTTTTGGTAGGGATTGGATGGCTTTCAATCCCTAAACTTGGTGACTCATGGAATCCCTCTTTAGAGGAGCTAGAGGAAGAGCCTGGATCTGTGAACATTTTGCATTAGATCTTGTTTTTCCATCTATGTAATATGTTTTTTTTTTAATTTTTTTAAAATAGTTTATTGTCAAGTTGGTTTCCATATATCTTTTTTATTTTAAAAATAATGTGTTGGGGAGCACCTGGATGGCCCAGTCAGTTAAGCTTCCGACAAATGATTTCAGCTCAGGTCATTATCTCATGGTTCGTGAGTTCAAGCCCCATACTGGGCTCTGTGCTGGCAGGCAGTGCAGAGCCTGCTTGGGATTCTTTCTCTCTCCCTTTCTCTCTCCCCCTCTCCTGCTCACTCTCCCTCTCAAAATAAGTAAATAAACTAAAAAAGAAAAACTTAAAAAAATAAAAATAAAAATCATGTGTTGGGGCAGCTGGCCAGCTCCGTTGGAAGAGCACGCAGCTCTTGATCTCGCGGTCATGAATTCCAGCCCCACACTGGCTATAGAGATTACTAAACAATAATAATAACAATAAACTTAATCATGTGTTACTGGTTCCACGATAGGAAATCAGAGCCAGTGCCTGTCTCCTGTGGCATTAAAATTTGAGACAGGTGTCCTTGTGAAGATCCGACTTGCAATAACAGAAAACTAAAACCAAAACAATAGTGAAGTAGGACTAAGGTGTTTTCATGTAAAACTAGCAGATTTTAGAGTTAAGAATGAAGGAAAACTTGACAAAAAACAGCTCAGAGTTTAGTGTCCAGGAGAAATGTTCAGCTAAAGAGAGGGAATATGGGGCGCCTGGGTGGCTTAATCGGTTAAGCGTCTGACTTTGGCTCAGGTCATGATCTCACGGTTCGTGGGTTTGAACTCTGCATTGGGCTCTGTGCTGACAGCTCAGAGCCTGGAGCCTGCTTCACATTCTGTATCTCCCTCTCTCTCTGACCCTCCCCTGCTCATGCTCTCTGTCTCTCTGTGTGTCTCACAATAAATAAGCACTAAAAAAAATTTAAAGAAAGGGAATAATAGTATCTGTTTAAATAACATTAATTCGTTACACTCTCTATCCTATGGCTGTGGGAAAGGGACCCTTTTGATCTTTTGATGGGAAGAGGTCAACGGCAAGGTGAGTAAAGACAGCTAATGAAACAGTTTTCTTCTACTTTCGCAAATCATAGCAGTACCGGATTTGTGGGGTACTGGTGGGCTTGTAAGATGCTAACTTTCCGGAGGTGGTTATTGTTACGTGCCCCATACCTGGGATCAGGCTACTTTGAAGGTTAATCGTCCTGTTGCTGATCTGCAGCTGAGGGAGGGCCCTCGCAGATCTGGGAAAGGAGATACCATCAGCACTGGTTTCTGCAGAACACTGAGCACAGCAGGCAAGCAGGAGAGGAGCTCGAGCAGAGGGGGCTGCTGCGGGGAGCTTGCCCACCATGCGCAGCTGGGAGGTTGTGGTTTTATACCTGGCTAACCTACATCTTTGTGTAAAACGGGGAGCATAAGATCGATACCAGTTATTCAAACTGCAAACCATGCTGGATACAAAAGCAGGACCTCAGCTGTCCTGGGTCAAGACTTTACAAGGTGAACCCCCCTGAACTTTGCCAGTAACAAGGGGAAGGTCCTTGGGATCTGACCAGCTTTGGAACTAATAGGAACTTCTTCTGGACCCTCTCTTTTGACTTGAATGCCTTTCCACTCCTTTGAACAATTTATTTATGGATCATATATAATAACAAGATTAAACAGAAATTATTTATGATATACCAGCAACATGTACAATATTATGCTAGATCCTGTAGGGGATGCAAAGAAAATTATGAAATCTATACTGTTATAAATCTTAATACTTTCCAAAGTGCTTTCAGATCCTTGAATGATTTCACCCTTATGACCTTACTCGGCTTACCTTTCCAGGAAGCTTTCTCCCATTAACTTTACTTTCCTATTTTTATTCTAATACCTATGTTTCAGTTTCTGAAGTTGCATGCATTTGTACTTGTCTCTTTTTTTAAAAATGTTTATTTATTTTTGAGAGAGAGCACAGCAAGGGAGGAGCAGAGAGAAAAGGAGACAGGATCCCAAGCAGGCTTTTCACTGAGAGCAGAGAGCCCGATGTGGGGGGTCAAACTCACGGTCTGTGAGATCATGACCTCAGCCACAGTCAGACCCCCAACGAACTGAGCCTCCCAGGCATCCCTGTACTTGTCTATTTTTGATATACATCTAGTTGTGTGCACTTACATTAGACTGTTTCTTAGAGCAGGCACTTTCATTTTACCAGTTGCTCTAAAATTTCCCTAAGGGTTCAAACCTTGTTTCATCCAATAGATTGTAGACACGGAACTTTGTTTTTATTCACTTTTAAAAATTTACACATAGGGGCGCCTGGGTGGCTCAGTCGGTTAAGCATCCGACTTCAGCTCAGGTCATGATATCATGGTTTGTGGGTTCAAGCCCCACATTGGGCTCTGTGCCGATGGCTCAGAGCCTGTTTCAGATTCTGTGTCTCCCTCTCTCTCTGCCCCTTCCCCACTCATTCTCTGTCTCTCAAAAACTGAATAAATGTTAAAAAAATTTTTTTTAATTTACACATAGTAAAATTCACTTTCATGAGTCTGTATATATCTATGAGTTTTGACACATGCATGGTTATGTAAACACCACCACAATGAAGATTATAGAAGTTTCATCCACCCCTTCCCACAAATTTCTTCCTGCCACACTTTTGTAGTCTGTCTGCCCTCTACCCCCGCCCTCTCCCAGGCCCTGACAACCCCTGATCTGCCTTGTCTTTTCCAGAAAGTCATATAAGTGGAAACATACATATGTAGCCTTTCGCATGTGACTTCCTTCACTTGCCACTATGCACTCGAGACCCATCCATATTGTTGCATGTATCCACAGTGTTTATTGCTGAGTGGTATTCCATTCCGCAGGTGCCATAGTTTGTCTATCTGTCCACCCACTGAAGGACATGCGGGCTGTTTCCAGTGTTTTGTTATTATGAATAAAGCCACCATAAACATTTATGTACAAGTTTTTGTGTGAATATAAATTTTCATCTCTCCTGGATGAATACCTACGAGGGGGATTGCTGGATCATATGGTAACTATATGTTTAACTTTATTTTTTAAAATTTTTTGAAATGTTTTATTTATTTCTGAGAGAGAGAGAGACAGCATGAGCAGGGGAGGGTCAGAGAGAGAGGGGGCTGCAGAATCTGAAGCAGGCTCCAGGCTCTGAGCTAGCTGTCAGCACAGAGCCTGACGCAGGGGTTGAACACACGAACTGCGAGATCATGACCTGAGCCGAAGTTGGACACTTAACCGACTGAGCCCCCCAGGTGCCCCTATATGTTTAACTTTAAAAGAAGCTGTCTGTGAACCTAAAACTGCTCCAAAAATACAGTCTTTAATAAGACAAAAAACCCCAAAACCGTCAAACTGTTTTCTGAAATGGCTGTTCCATTTTACATTCCCACCACCATTATGTGAGAATTCCATTTGCTATACCTCTGTGGCAACACTTAACATTGTCAGATTTTTTTTATTTTAGCCATTCTTTTAAAATGTTTTATTTATTTTTATAATTTATTTTTAAATTTACATCCAAATTAGTTAGCATATAGTGCAACAGTGATTTCAGGAGTAGAGCCCTTAAGCCCCTTCCCCATTTAGCCCATCCCCCTCCCACAGCCCCTTCAGCAACCCTCTGTTTGTTCTCTGTATTTAAGTCTCTTACATTTTGTCCCCCTCCCTGTTTTTATATTATTTTTGCTTCCTTTCCCTTATGTTCATGTATTACTCCTCTAGCAACCCTGTGTGTTTTCTATATTCAAGAGTCTCTTATGTTTTGTCCCTGTCTCTGTTTTTATATTATTTTTGCTTCCCTTCCTTTATGTTCATCTGTTTTGTATCTTAAATTCCTCACGTGAGTGAAGTCATAGGATATTTGTCTTTCTCTGATTGACTAATTTCACTTAACATAATACCCTCTAGTTCCATCCATGTAGTTGCAAATGGCAAGATTTCATTCTTTTTGATCGTTGAGTAAGACTCCGTGTGTGTGTGTGTGTGTGTGTGTGTGTATAAAACACATTTTCTTTACCCATTCATCCGTCAATGGACATTTGGGCTCTTTCTATACTTTGGCTATTGTCAATAGCGCTGCTGTAAACATCGGGGTGCATGTGCCCCTTCAAAACAGCACACCTGCATCCCTTGGGTAAATACCTAGTAGTGCAATTGCTGGGTCGTAGGGTAGTTCTATTTTTAACTTTTTGAGGAAGCTTCATACTGTTTTCCAGAGTGGCTGCACCAGTTTGCATGCCCACCAGCAGTGCAAAAGGGATCCTCTTTCTCCACATGCTCACCAACATCTGTTGTTGCCTGAGTTGTTAATGTTGGCTACTCTGACAGGTGTGAGGTGGTATCTCATTGTGGTTTTGATTTGTATTTCCCTGATGATGAGTGATGTTGGGCATTTTTTCATGTGTCAATTGGCCATCTGGATGTTTTCTTTGGAGAAGTGTCTATTCATGTCTTTTACCCATTTCTTCACTGGGTTATTTGTTTTTGGGTGTTGAATTTGATTAGTTCTTTATAGATTTTGGATACTAACCCTTTATCTGATGTGTTGTTTGCAAATATCTTCTCCCATTCTGTTGGTTGCCTTTTAGTTTTGCTGATTGTTTCCTTCACTGTGCAGAAGCTTTTTATTTTGATGAGGTCCCAGTAGTTCATTTTTGCTTTTGTTTCCCTTGACCCCGGAGACATGTTAAGAAAGAAGTTGTGGCCAAGGTCAAAGAATCTTTTGCCTGCTTTGTCCTCTAGGATTTTGATGGCTTTCTGTCTTACGTTTAGGTCTTTAATCCATTTTGAGTTTATTTTTGTGTACGGTGTAAGAAAGAGGTCCAGGTTCATTTTTCTGCATGTCTCTGTCCAGTTTTCCCAGCACCATATGCTGAAGAGACTGTCTTTATTCCATTGGATATTTTTTCCTGCTTTGTCAAAGATTAGTTGGCCGTATGTCTGTGAGTCCATTTCTGGGTTCTCTATTCCATTCCCTTGAGCTGAATGTTTGTTTTTGTGCCAGTACCATACTGACCTGATGACTACAGCTTTGTAATACAGCTTGAAGTCTAGGATTGTGATTCCTCCAGCTTTGGTTTTCTTTTTCAAGATTGCTTTGGCTATTTGGGGTCTTTTCTGGTTCCATACAAATTTTAGGATTGTCTGTTCCAGCTCTGTGAAGAATGCTTGTGTTATTTTGATAGGGATTGCTATTTCAGCCATTCTAATGGATGTGTAGTGGTTTCTCTTTGTGGTATGAATTTGCTCCTGGTAACTGATGGTGTTGATGGTCTTTCTCATGCTTATTTGTCATCTGTATATTTTCCCTTGTGAAGTATTTCTTCAAATCTTTTGCTCATTTTCTTTTTTTTAAGTTTATTTACTGGGGGGCGGGGGGAAGAATAGGGGAAGGGCAGAGAGAAAGACAGAGAGAGAAAGAATCCCAAGCAGGCTCTGCACTGCTGTCAGCACTCAGCACAGAGTGCAATGCAGGGCTAGAACCCCGAACCATGAGATCATGACCTGAGCTGAAACCAAGAATCAGACACTTAACTACTGAGCCACCCAGGAGCCCCACTTTTGCCCATTTTTTTAATTGGGTTATTAATGATTTTATTGTTGAATTTTGAGAGTTGTTCATATATTATGGGTACAAGCCCTTTGTCAGATATGCATTTTTTTTTAGACAAAGGAAAACCCTCAGACAAGCTGAAATGATAATGGTGATTTTTTGGCTCACATAATTATAAGATCCAGAAGTATAATGTGCAGTCTTTGGGGTTGGTGAAATTCATTTTCTCACTGTCTTCCCATATCTACTCTCTGCATGCTTCTGTGCTAGCCGTATGGAGGACAGAGCTTTTCTCGTAATGTCAACATTGCTGCAGTAATATCAAGCCTCACCCATAAACTGTATTGTCCAGAAAAAGAGCTGGCTTCCAATACACCTTTAAAATGAGATATCTTCTCTTACAACAGCTGTTAGAAATCTCCCCATTGGTGTGAAATGGGCCAGATGCCTATTGCAAAGCAATCTCAATGGCCAGGGGAATCCTGCACGCTGACTGGGTTAAGCCATGATGGGAGGACACTGTGCTTTGAGGTTTCTAGCATCTTTTGATCAGTCTTCCCTTGTGGCTTTTTGTTTTGTTTTGTTTCCCAAGGCAATATGAGCCCCACCTCACTAAAGTGTAGAAGCCAGCTCCTTCTCGCTGTCTCAGTGAGTCTTGCAGTTAAGGCACAGCATGACAATACGCTCACCAATCAGATATTCCTGTTTGGGATTTTGATGAGGAAAGGACAGGATGAAGAAGCAAGGGCCATGCAGGATCACTTTTTCTTACCAGAGTGGCAACAGAGGTCCAATGATTGATTTGTTAAGTAAGTTTGGGCCCTAGTGAAGTCTTCCCATGTGAAATTAAGTCAATATGGTCCTTGACACATATCACTACAAAACTATGACCTCTGTAGTGTTTCCTATTCCTCCCCTATTTGTTTTAAACTCCTAGATATGTAAGGATTAGCTCTTAGAGCTATGTCTGGTAGTTCTTCTGCCAGGGAAGGCAGGGGAGCCTGTGGGTATAAGGACTCCCTAGCCCTCCATTTTGAGTACTCTCTATAAGAGTTATCGTTTTACACAGGAGAGTTCTTTGCAAAATGGGTGCAGTGGCAGGACACTGGGGGAAAGGGAGATGTTACCTCATTAAGTTTAGGTAAACTTTGTGGCTGGAGGTAGAGAATGGAGACAGGAGTAGCATATAGGTAGGGGCCAGGACAAGTTAGGTTTTATACTGCATGGTCCTCATCCAAGTTTGAGACTTGGGCACCCAATGTAACGATGCCTTTTACTGTGATGAGGAACCATGAAGGCAGAAGTTTGAGAGGAAAGTTAATAATGAGTTGGAGGTATTTTTGAGAGATCCTGTCAGTTAGGCACTTGGGTTTATGAATTTAGGAGCTCAGGAGGTATAGAGCCACAGGAAAGTTGTTAACATGAAAAGGTACAGGGTGGGAGTTCCTGGACCCTCTTCGTGGCTTGCTTCATATATACCTATGAGAGTGCATATTGAGTTTTATTTCATTTTTTAATTTTTTTTTATTTTTTATTTTTTATTTTTTTAAAAATATTTTTATTTATTTCTAGGAGAGAGAGAGACAGCGTGAGCAGGGGAGGGTCAGAGAGAGAGGGAGTCACAGACTGAAACAGGCTCCAGGCTCTGAGCTGGCAGTCAGCACAGAGCCCGATGCGGGGCTCGAACCCATGAACCACGAGATCATGACCCAAGCGAAAGTCGGACGCTTAACCGACTAAGCCACCCAGGCGCCCCTCATTTTTTTATTTTTAAGTAAACTCCACACTCAACATGGGGCTTGCTCTCATGACCCTGAGATCAAGAGTCACATGCTCTATGGATTGAGCTGGCCAAAGTGTCCCCATAATGAGTTTTAACAGACAGACCTTTTGGTTACAAGAGACAGAAACCCAACTTAACTAGCTTGGATAAAACCAGGAATTTATCAGAAGGATGTTGGTATAATTCTCCTGGTTAGGGAAGAATTGATGAACCAAACTACAAGAAGGGCAAAAATGCAGTTGAGCTGAAGGAATAACTGAAAAGACGTAATTTCAAAAAACACCTATCCTTTCTTCTCTTTTCCCCGTGTCCTCTGAGTGCAGACTCCCCTCTTCCCTATGGAAGCAACGAAACTCAGCTGTAAAGAGACACAATTGCTGGGTGATGCTGTACTCTACAGCTTGAAGTGCAGGTAGCCAGGGAGACTGACTTTTTACAGTCCCAGTTGAGAAACCATGGGCAAGGAATTATTGGCCTGGCCTGTGTCAGGCCTCCCCTGGGTCACTTGACTCTGGTGCTGGTAGTAGAATGGTGGTGATCTTGTATGCCCATGGCAGAATAAAACTTAACATTCTTGGGGCGCCTGGGTGGCTTAGGCGGTTAAGCGTCCGACTTTCACTTGGGTCATGATCTCGCGGTTTGTGGGTTCGAGCTCAGCGTTGGGCTCTGTGCTGACTGCCAGCTCAGAGCCTGGAGCCTGTTTCAGTCTGTGACTCCCTCTCTCTCTGACCCTCCCCTGCTCACACGGTCTCTCTCTCTCCTAGAAATAAAAAAAAATAAAAAAAAAAAAATTCTTTATCATGAAATTGGTCTGACCACTGTGATTGAGATCCAAAATAACAGTGGGTTAAACAAGGTAGGAATTAATTTCTCTCATGGAATTACCCAGACATACCTACAGTCTTGAAAATATATTTATTTATTTATTTTAAATGTTTTATTTATTTCTAGGAGAGAGAGAGAGAGAGAGAGAGAGATAGCGTGAGCAGGGGAGGGTCAGAGAGAGAGGGAGTCACAGACTGAAACAGGCTCCAGGCTCTGAGCTGGCAATCAGCACAGAGCCCGACGCGGGGCTCGAACCCACGAACCGCGAGATCATGACCTAAGCAAAAGTCGGACGCCCAACCGACTAAGCCACCCAGGCGCCCCTTGAAAATATATTTAACAGGACTGCTATGGATCGAACTAAGGGTCAGTCTAGATTTTGTGAGGTAGAATACGAATTTTGGAATCCTCTTTCAGGAAAATAATACCACGTTTCCAGTATAAAAAGTGGTACAAAAATATTTGTTAAGTATGAGAAAATAAGTTACAATAAATTATTGGAGCTTTGGAGTTTCAGATCCCTGTCTTCTGAGATCTCTTTAGTCAATTTGTCACAAATGCTTCCTCCTTTCAATCTGTTCACCTCTCCATCTAGAACACTCCACAACTCCCAACAACTGTCAGGTGAGGGGCTCTGAAGCTTCTGTTTTATTAACTTCATGGTGTATCTTGCCTCTGTTCTGAGGCAAAACATTGTAAAAGAAGAAGAGGGGTGCTCTGGCTGGCTCAGTCAGTAGAACATGTGACTCTTGATCTCAGGGTGGTAAGTTCAAGCCCCACACTGGGCATGGAAATGATTGTAAAATAAACAAACAAATAGATAAAACATTTAAAACAAGGAGAGAATTGATATCCCACTAACAGTCTCTCCCACTAGCTCATTATGCATAACCCTAAAGGGTATTTATTAGGATTTAAGGGTAAGTAAGGGCTTGAGAAGAATTATGTCAGCTTAATATTGAGAAGAAACTTTTTAATGTAGTCAATGGAGATAATGGACAGCAGTAAAATGTGTGGAATTCTTTGCCCCTGGAGGGGATTGGGCTGTTAACCATTCATGGGGATGTCTTCATGAGGATTTGAACACCAGATTGAGCAGGGCTTTTTTTAGATTAGATGAACTTTAAGATAGTATAGTGAAATGCAAATGGCGTGAACTTCAAAGTAAAAAAGATCTGGGTTTGCGGCCAAATTCTACCTCTAGCTAGTAGGATGATGATGGGCAAGTGGTTTAATATCTTTGAACTTTGATTTCTTTCTTTCTTTCTTTCTTTTTTAATGTTTTATTTATTTCCGAGAGAGAGACACGGGGGCAGCGTGAGCAGGGGAGGGTCAGAGAGAGAGGGAGACACAGAATCCGAAGCAGGCTCCAAGCTCTGAACTGTCAGCACAGAGCCAGACACGGGGCTCGAACCGAGGAACCGTGAGATCATGACCGGAGCCAAAGTCGGACATTTTACCAACTGAGCCACCCAGGCACCCCTGAACTTCGATTTCTAAAGCCTATAAAATGGGGTAGCAAAACCTAGTGTTCTGTTTTCTGTAAGGATTAAATGTGAATGAATTTGGAACATCCAGACAGGTACATAATAATCTCAGTATAAATTATTTTCCTCTCTCCTGTTCCTTTCCAGTACTGAGCTTCTCTGATTCTATGCAGGATCTGAGCTTTATCTTGAAATACAAATATGATTTAGATGAGCACATAAGAAGGTGGGCATTCTGAACAGAAGGACTTTAATAAGGTGATGCACTGATTCCTGGTTTTTTGGTTTGTCTAACATCCCTTCCCCCTTTTGAAGAACTGCTCCTTTCCAACAATAGTACACATAATTTGGAGGAAATTTATAATTCACAAAACAATCCTTTTATCACCCAACCTCTTGTGGTCATAATTATTCATATATTGAATGGCAGAAGTAAATCCTCAAGTAATTTCTTGAAGAAAGAGCCATTACATATCGAAGAATACTTTTGTCTTCCCTCAGGAAAATTCATTTGGTTGGTTACAAAACACTGTTTTGCAAATATGCTTAATGTCTGGCTTAATAGATGCTCATACATTTCTGCATTCAATCTGTTGTAATCTGTTGTTTTAATTCGCATACATGAAGAAAATCTGGCTTCATACCAATGTGTAATTGGAAAAGGGAAAAGTATTTGAGGGAGGGCGGTATTTAATAATCTTTTCAGATAATTCTGGATATTCTCCTTTGATACCAGAATTCAGCAAATAGTAGTTTCCTAAAGATTAATTGCAATGTGGAATTTAAAAGGTATCAATGAATGTTCATACTCTGTTAAATTAGAATGTATTGATCTATCTTTTACTTTGAATGGATTTTTTACCCAGGCATAATTTTGTAACATCATGCATTTGATCATTTGGAAATTATTGGTTCACTGAATTATGCCTGTCTTCCAAATGTTAACGTATATTGTTAATCAATATTTTAAAAAATCACTTTCATTCACATTACCACTGATCTTATCAGAAAAATTGTTAAATATTAGGGATCAGAGTAGCAGATAGAACTTTAGTAGTATTTTAAGTTTCACTTGAAATCTCAAAAAAAAATTTTTTGAGAGGAGCTCAGGGGGAGGGGCAGAGAGAGAATTTAAAATTTTTAAAATAAAAAAAATTTTTTAAATGTTTATTTACTTATGTGTGTGTGTGAGAGAGAGAACACATGTGCGCAAGTGAGGGGGGGAGGAGCAGAGAGAGAGGGAGACACAAAATCCAAAGCAGGCTCTAAGCTGACTCCAGAATCACAAGATCATGACCTGAGCCTAAGTTGGCTTAACCAACTGAGCCGCCCAGGCATCTCTTATG
This sequence comes from Crocuta crocuta, assembly GCF_008692635.1. NCBI lineage: Eukaryota > Metazoa > Chordata > Mammalia > Carnivora > Hyaenidae > Crocuta > Crocuta crocuta. Next base: position 2,349,547 of record NW_027531425.1, on the reverse strand, counting down.
TTTATTTTTGAGAGAGAAAGAGAGAAGTAGAGAGAGAAGGGGACAGAGGATCCAAACCAGGGTCTGTGCTGACAGCAGAGTCTGATGTAGGGCTCAGTCTCATGAACCATGATATCATGACCTGAGCCAAAGTTGGACACTTTACCAATTGAGCCACTCAGATGGCCCGAGAGAGACAGTGAGAGAAAGAGAGAGAGAGAGAAAGAGAGAGAGAGAGAGAGAGAGAGTCTTAAGTAGGCTCCATGCACAGCAGGGAGCCCAACAAGAGCCTTGATTTCACAACCTTGAGATCATGACATGAGCCTAAATCAAGAGTGAGACGCTCAACCAACTGAGCCACCCAGACACCCTTCAGATGTCTTTAAAGGCAACAAATATTGTCAGTTGTTCTCTTTGAAGCAATAGGGTCATTTTGTTCATTTTCAAGAAAATGTCTGCCAGTACCTAAGTCTCGATAACAATGGATTATCTGTCAGTCCTTCTTTCAAGTAAAAATGGTGGTACATGAAAAAAGTAGCTAGTTCAGCCTGTGACCCAGTTGCACAAATGCTTTTCCTCAAGACAACCATCATACCTCACTAAACAGCAGAAGAGCAATATGTGTACTTCCTATTTGTGGCACAGAATATTAAAAAAATGTGCACTTAAGATTCAAGATTTAGTAAAAGTACTATTTTTTATTGTTTCATCAAGGACACTTGGGAGTATGTGGTGGTGAAGAACATAATTACTACTCTAGTTGGTATTAATTTGTCCTAAACTGCCAACAATCTTACCCACTTTTGCTTTTGCATCAACAGTGCAAATATTAACAAAGTGAAAAAAGCAAACAATGTCTTAGTATTATTACAAAAAAGTCTTTGACCTTGAAGATACCCTGAAAAGATTTCTAAGACCCCAAGGAGTCCATGGACTACACTTGGAAAATACCGATTTTAGTACATGTTTTTTGCTGACCTATAGCTCTGTCAGGTAATTTTCCCCTAAAAATTTTGTATCTATTGTTCCATTGTATTTAGTATTCCAGAAAAAATTTAAATGCAACATAATTATTTTTCTTTATAGCTAACCTATTTATTCTCTTTAGGTAGTAGCATTTTTTTTTTAATTTTTTTGGGTAATTAAACTTTTATTTTGCCAGAATATGTCTATGTAGGTCTATTTGTTCATTTTCATTCAACATAGTGATCCTCTTTAATCTTAACACCTAGGGTTTTTTCTAGCTCCAAAACCTTTCAATTTTGACTTCTTTTTCATTTTTTCTCCCTTAGGAGCAGCAGTAAGTCTTTTTCTTTTTTTTTCTTTTTTTAAGATTTTATTTTAAGTAATCTCTACACCCAAGATGGAGCTCAGACTCACAACCCCAAGATCAAAAGTTGCCCAGGCCACCACCTGAGCCAGCCAGGCGCCCTACAATAGTAGTATTTGCTTTAAATCTGTCCTTTGTCAGGGTGACTGGCTGGCTCAGTCTGTAGACCATGTGACTCTTGGTCCCTAGGGCAATGAATCGTTGTTGTTTTATTTTTGTTTTTTATAAATGTTAATTTATTTTTAAGAGAGGGAGTGTGTGTAAGCGGAGGAGGGGCAGAGAGAGAGAGGGAGACAGAGGATCCAAAGCAGAGTCCCTGCCATCAATGCAGAGCCTGATGTGAGGCTCAAACTCATGAACCATGAGATTATGACCTAAGCCAACGTCAGATGCTTAACTGACTGAGCCCCTCAGGTGTCCCACCAGGGTCATCAGTTGAAGCCCCATGTTGGATACAGAGCTCAGTTAAAAATCAGTCAACTTATCTGTTCTTTGTCCTCTACTGCTATCATCTTTTCCCTTATTATTTTATCCTTTCTCCTTTTCCTACATGTTTTAGGGGACTTTCTCATATTTGTTCTCTACATCATTTATTCCATTGTCTATAACCCTGAGTTCTTTGCATCCTTTTTTTTTTTGTAAAGTGTAGATTTCCTGTAGTTCTCCCATATCTTACCCAACTCTCTTTTCATCTCTCTTGTGGCTTTTATGTTTCATGTACTGTCCTTTCATCTTCTTTATTTCCTCTTTATGACTTTTTGCTCCTTTTTTTGTAGAGAACATGACTTTTTTTTTTATTATTGCTTATTCGTTTTTGAGAGAGAGCATGAGCAGCGGGAGGGGCAGAGAGACAGAGACACAGAATCGAAGCAGGCTTCAGGTTCTGAGCTGTCAGCACAGAGCCCAATGTGGGGCTCAAACCCATAAACCATGAGATCATGACCTGAGATGAAGTCAGATGCTTAATCGATTGAGCCATCCAGGTGCCCTGAGAACATGACTTCTTATATCCTAATAAAGACCTACTTATTTTCAGACAGAGTAGGAAATGTGGATTTTGCTTCGCTCCATTACTGCTTGCTTTTAGATTTTCTGAGCACCTTGTCAAAGCTCTAACTTTTTGGCAAGTTGTATGCATAAATCCTGACTCCCTTCCCTGGGTCTGGTACACATTCTCCTAGAGAAATTTTGGCATGCTGAGATCTTCTTCTTTCCCATGCCTGGTTTTCTGATACTTTGAACCAATTGGTTTGGAAAGAGTACATTTCTCCATCACTTGGTGTTTCCTTCATAGTGAGGAGAGGTTCACTAGGATAATTTTCCTGGCCTTTCTCTTCTCTTTCCTGGGGGGAGTGGGGGTTACCTAAGAGGTAAGTTTAAGGAAATGGGCATAGGTAGCTTAATCCCTTCATCTAGGAAGCTGCTTTGCCTATAAAGAGTAGAATCTTCTGGAGCACCTGGGTGGCTAAGTTGGTTAAGCAGCCCACTTTGACTGAAGTCATGATCTTGAGGTTTGTGGGTTTGAGCCCCATATCGGGCTCTGTGCTGACAGCTTGGCACCTGGAGCCTGCTTTGGATTCTGTGTCTCTATCTCCCTCTGCCCCTCCCCCACACATCCTCTGTTTTTCTCTCTCTCAAAAATGAATACACATTAAAAAAAAAAGAGTAGAATCTTCTGATTATCGTCTTCCATGCCTTAAGAGATGTAGGAGCAGGCCTTCCCTCTGGAGTAAACACACAGGCATTTTAGAAGTGTAACCTCAAAGACTCCAACATCTGAAGTGTTGGGTGTGAACATTGGCGAATAAATAGGGAGTTAAGTTCTGGGGGACAAATATATATACAGAAAAAGGCTTTTGATGAAGTAGTGTATGTAGCTTTGAGCTTTAGACTTTCGAGTATACTTAGTAGGTTTTGACTTGGTCAGTTTAACAGGTTATTTTAAGCCACGTGAGTTTTCACAGTTGTGTAGCTGTAGCTTTTAACTTCTGCAAGAGGCTTTAAGTCTTAAGCCACCTCATATTTCGACCTTGGTAGGTGACTACAGCTTAACGTCAGGTTGTTGAGTTTATACTTTAACAGAGCAAAGCTGCGCATATTAGACCTTAAGCAAAGATGTGGTCCCTTGCAAGACAGTACACACACCCTTTGACAGAGCTGCTGCCTGGGCCTCAGGTGGTCTCAGGGTACACCCTGCCGGTGCATCCCCAAACTGTAACTGCGGCATTTGTCTCTAGGTGTGGACCTCTCGGAAACCTCAGTGCACACTGGTGGATTTGGAGAACGTAGTTAGTGGGCATAGTTGAGGCAAGAATGTGCACTCAAGGGGCAAACAAACATCTCAGTTTGTAGCTCTTTGAAGACATGGTGGGCAGAAAAATGTTCATGCTTTTAAAATACAAGCCAGCTCAATCCATCTGGACTAAAAGAACTTGTGACAGTTAAGCTTTAAATTATTCCTGCCTGCCACAAGGAGACTTCTGTTTTCTGGAAATGCTCCATATGTTGATCTTGGGGCTGGTTCCTTGGAGTATTTACTTTGTGAAAAAAATCTATTGAGATATATACTTGGTTTGTGCACTTTTCTGCATATAAACATTTTACTTTTAAAAAGAAGTATATTGGTGTTATATGGAAATCAACTTGACAATAAACTGTCAAAAAAAGAAGTATATGGAAATAGTTCAAACCTATGTAAAAAGCATTAGTCTGCCTGCCCCAGATCCATCTATATTTTAATTAAATGTCTTATTGCTTAAACAACTGTTAATCAGGTATTTGACATGAAGTCAAATATGTCCTAATACACTATTTCATTTAAGTTTACTAATTTACTGACATAAAGTTCATCATCATTTCCTACAATATTTAAAGATTTCAGTGTAAGAGAATTATGTCCTCCTTTACCTTCCTGATATTATTCATGTTATTTATTTATCAATCTTATTATAAGTTTGTCTATTTTAACATCTGCTTTGTCTTTTTAGATCCATCTACTGCTTTGTTTTATCTATTTCGTTAATTTTTGTTTTTACTAGTATTATTTCTTTTGATAGGCTTTCTTTAACCTTACTCTGCTTTTTAAGATTGTTTCTTCTTTTCCAATTTTCAGTTAAATTGTGATATGTTTCTGTTGAATTTCATTTTATTTATTCCCCTTGAGTTTTAGGGAGCTTTCTGGATCTGAGGATTGATCTCTCTCTCAACAACCCTGAAAAATTCCTAGTCATTTTGTCTTCCATTATTGCTTCATCTCTTCTCTCTCTATTCTCTTCTTCTGGAACTCCACTGAGCTATTTGTTAGACTTTTTCATTCTGTCCTCCATTGCTTTTAACCTTTCATTCATATTTTCTGTCTAAATCCATGAACCACATTCTGGCAAAATTCTTTGGATTCATTTTTCAGTGCACTGGTTCTCTTTTCAACTGTGTCTAATCTATTTAATCATTCCTTGACTGTTTAATTAACATCATATATTTTTTATTTATAGAAATTCTACTTTGTTCTTTAAAAAACTCTGCTTGGGTGTTCATATGATTTCTTATTTCCTGCTCATAGTTTATTTTTCCTGCTTTTTATTTATTTATTTTTTTTGAGACAGAGAGAGAGAACACAAGCTGGGAGGGGTGTAGAGCAGGAGAGACAGAATCCTAAGCAGGCCCCTTGCCATCAGCATGGAGCCTGATACAGGGCTCAAACTCATAAACTATGAAATTATGACCCCGAACCAAGATCAAGAGTCAGACACTTTACCACCTGTGCTACCCAAGTGCCCCCTTCCTGCTTTTATTTCTTGAAGCATATTAAACATAATCATTTTAGATTCTTTCATTGATAAAAATTCATTTTGGATTTTTTACATTTCTGCTTCTTCTGTTTATCGTTTTTCTGAGTCTCACTCAAGGTATCTTTTGGTTGCATGTGTTTTGTGATCCTCAGTGTGAAGTATTATTTGCCTTCAAACTTACTGTCAGTAATTCTTTGAGGCCTGGGTTGAAAATAACCTCTTCCTAAGAAAGTTTGTTTCTGCTGGTCGTCAAATTTCTACTTAAAAGTTTTCTAACCACACAAGCAATAAAAATTCTGACCAAAAACCTTGTGAGGACTGGTGTATTAGTTATCTATTGCATAACAAATTATAGAACTTAGTGGCTGAAAGCAATAAACATTTATTATCTTTATGTGGTCTTTGTAGAACCTGGGAGTAGCTTACATGGGTGGTTTTAGCTCAGAGTCTCAGTTGAGGCTGCATTTAAGATGTCAGCAAGGACTGCAGACATCTAAGGGCTTAGCTTCCCTGCAGCTGGAGGTCATATGTCCAAGGTGGTTCACTTAACGGCCTGACAAGTCAGTGCCGGTTGCTAGGAGGAAGTCTCAGTTCCTTGCCTCCTCATAGGACTGTTGAAGAGTATGTGTGACATCACAGCTGATTTCTCCCAGAATGAGTGTTCCAAGAAAGAGAAAACTAGAAGCCTCAATGTCTTCTGTGATCTAGCCATGGAAATCACACAGCGGCATTTCTGCAATATCCTATTAGCTATGTAAATAAGCCCTACTCAATGGAGGAGGTGACTATACATAAGAATGTGAATACAAGAAGGCAGAGATCATTGGGACCATCTTAGATACTGGCCACCTTACATAGTTTATTGTAAATTATCCAGGGAGTCTTTCTTCTCATTCTCTCCAATACTAAGGTCAAGTCAGCTATGTTTCCTTGTCACTGATTTTTTTTCTTTTCTTTCTTTTTTTTTTTTTTTTTACAATAGGATTTGATTTTTTGTTTATTCTTACACTGGGGGTACTATACTCTTCTTTGGGTCCTAACTATTAGGAGTCACTTCCAAATAAATTCTGTACTTAGGTGGTTCTGTGATCCATGTAGCCATTAAAATAGAAGACAAGGCTTCAGGGTTGGTCAGAAAACCTCAGAGTGGATACTAGAGCATTCAACAGCCAGAACTCCTCTTGTAACTCATAGTGGGAATTTTATGCTACCCATGTAATACACTGAAAGATTTTTTTAGAAAATAATATTTTATTCAGAATTTTAATTGAAACAGAAGATTTGTCCAAATTAACTCTATATAATTTCATTATGTAGTCAGAAATAGGATTCAATTAAAACATTACCTTGAATTTTCACTATTATTTAATTTTTCATTTTTGAAAGGGAATTCTTGCCACTTTAACCTCCATCTATCTTCTGCTCTACTCAGTGCATTTAAGACTATTCACGTTCCACTTGGCCACTTCTTACAGACTTTGAAATGTAAGTCTTTTATTGTCATGGCAATTCTAAATATATTCTAATTCTTCATTATAGTTTCATTTTTGGCTCATGAATTGTTAAAATTTGTTTCAGAAATAATTTTAGGGGCGTCTAGGTGGCTCAGTTGGTTGGGCGTCTGACGTCAGCTCAGGTCATGATCTCGTGGTTCGTGGGTTCAAGCCCCACGTCGGGCTCTGTGCTGATAGCTCGGAGCGTGGAGCCTGCTTCGGATTCTGTGTCTCCCTCTCTCTCTGATCCTCCCCCCCTCACGTTCTGTCTGTCCCTCTCTGTCAAAAATAAAAACATTAAAAAACTTTAAAAACAATTTTAAGCACTTAATTTTTGGTTAGTTAATGTTTTCATAGAAATCAAAGATGAAAAATTGAAATGGTATTTAGTGAACTGTCCATCCTACTACTGACCCCTTCCACACTGGTTTATATGCTCACCCAATACAAGTGCTCAGTGTTAAATTTTGGGGGTATATTTCAAAATAATTTTTACATATAATTGCAAATATATATGCACAAGTATAATGTATGATTAAATATATGATAGTCATATATGATACAATATTCAGTATCTTGAATTATTTACTTCAACTATAGATCGTGTACTTTCCATAGAAATCCATAGAGATGTATTTTAGTTTTTCCAAATGTGTGCATTTAAAAGTTATGTTTTTATTATTGATTTCTAATTGTATCTCATTATGATCCGAAAATGGCCAACATAATATTAAAGTTATTTATTTGTTTTTTTAATGTTTTTTATTTATTTTTGAGAGAGACAGACAGCGTGAGCAGGGGAGGGTCAGAGAGAGAGGGAGACACAGAATCCGAAACAGGCTCCAGGCTCTGAGCTAGCTGTCAGCACAGAGCCCGACGCGGGGCTCGAACCCACAAACTGTGAGATCATGACCCGAGTCGAAGTCGGATGCCCAACCAACTGAGCCACCCAGGCGCCCCTAAGGTTATTTATTGTATTTGTTGATCTTTGCTTCCTAGCTTCGTGTGTGCAGAGATGTTGGTATCTAAAATATCATTCAACTCAGCTGCCAACTTGTGATCTTCGAGAATGACTGTGGGTCATAAAATTTATCAGATAGTGATTCCACTTACAGCTATTGTTCCAGAAATGGTATATTGCCTGGAACAAATCAAAATAGCTATTATGCACATACTGATCTTTCAAAAGATTTTTTTAAATCTCTATCAGTTTGTAAGGATCACCAGATGCTATTTGCTTTGACCTAGAAGAGCCTACAGTACACCTTCACAGATTCCCTCAAGTTTCTTTTCTTTCTTTAAGTTTATTTATTTATATTGACAGAGACAGAGACAGCACGAGTAAGGGAGTGGCAGAGAAAGAGAGGAAAGAGAGAATCCCAAGCAGGCCTGTGCTGTGGGGCTCGAACCTACAAAGCCATGAGATTGTGACCTGAGTGGAAACCAAGAGTCGGACGCTTAACTGACTGAGCCACCCAGGCACCCCTATTTTTGTTATAATATAATCCAGAGAAATTTTGATGGTGCTGACATCTCAAGATTATCACACAAGTCACACATGTATGCTGATTTGCTGCTTGCACCTGTTCAGCTGGAAGGACCAAGTACTTAAGCACTTTTAGGGAAACTGCCACTTCTGAGCATGGAAACAGCAGGGATCAGGTTACTTTAAATGACTAAAACCACAAACAAGAGGCATGTGACTGGCTCAGTCAATAGAACATACAACTCTCAATCTTGGGGTGTAAGCTCAAGTCCCACATTGATCATAGAGAATACTTAAAAATAAAATCTTATTTAATAAAAGGGGGGACACCAGTCTGGCTCAGTCAGTAGAGCTTCCAATTCTCTTTTTATTTTCTTTTTATTTTTTTAAATTGTATATTTATTTTTGAGAGAGAGAGTGAGCAGGGGAGGGGAGGTGGCAGATGGAGAATCCAAACTGGGCTTTGCTGAAAGCAGGAGTTTGAATGGGCTCGAACTCACAAACTCAGATTATGACCTGAGCAAAAGTTGGACACTTAACAAACTGAACCATCCAGGTGCCCCAGGGTTTTTATTAAATCCAGTTGATTTTATGGGGCACCTGGGTGGCTCAGTTGGTTCAACTCAGGCATGATCTCACAGTTTGCAGGTTCGAGCCTCGCTCTGGTCTCTGTGCTGACAGCTCAGAGCCTGGAACCTGCTTCCGATTCTGTATGCTCCCCTGCTCATGCTCTGTCCCTCTGTCTCTCAAAAATAGATAAATGTTTAAAAAAATATTTAAATCCAGTTGATTTTATATATGTGTGTGTATATCTAAAATATAGAAATGTCTAAAATATATATATATAAAATAAAGACAGAATAAAAGTAAAAGAATGTAAAATGATATACCATGCTAACACAAAGAAAAGATAGATGGAGAGCTATCTAACTTCCAGAATGGTATTAAGGAACTCCAAAAATTTGCTTCCATAAAGGCAATGAGAAATCTAGGGGGAAAAAAACAAAAACAAAACAAAAAAACCCTGCCCAAATCAACTTTTTCAAACCCGTACAATTAAACAAAGCCTTTTGGCAATCTGAGTGTGTTTATTCACAAAAAAATGACTGACTCTCCATAAAGCAATGAGCTTTGGGGCATCTTAACTTTCCCTAATCCAATACCCCTTCTCCCAGCTCCAAAGTACCATTTAAAACTAATAACCTCTCAACTACAGTAGCTGTGAAAAACAGCAAACTAGCAGCTATTGGAGGGGGGAGAATGGATTTAGAGGTCCCCAAAAGTCCCAATCCCCAGAGAATTGTCATTATTTGAATTGTCTGACAGCCTATTGAAAAGTGCCATTCTCAGAGCTGGTCTTTATTTGACCTGAATAGGATCTCCATCTGAAGATAGCCCTATCCACAGGGCACTTGTAAAAAACAATCAGTGGCAATTGTTTAACATTGCTGCCAGAGGTGGTGTTAACAGTTGGGGCTAAAAATAGGCTGATGAAAAATCTTAAAAGGAGAAGTTGGAGAATTAAGATGTCCACAGAGAGATTTGTGAAGATCTGACACAGTCCTGGGAATTTATAACGCCACATGCATGGAATGTGCACACCCAAGAAAGGCCAAGAAGACCATAATGTCTCACTGCTGGCTAACTTTAAGGCTTTGATCAAGCAAGGCTAATAAGAAGTGTAAACTGCTTGACAAATCATTGAAACCATATCCCAATACACATACAGAGTCATTTGGCAAAACCTGGGAGACTGATTTAAGATATTTGAGGAAATCTCTATTCAATCATTAGCTGACTACTAAGCTAACTCAACAGAAATTTCATATAACAAAGAATACACACTTTAAAGAATTCGTCCAGGAAACTCACTAACCAAATCCTGAAGAGGGAGTATCTGATTTACAAAGTTGCCATATTGCTTGATTTAAAATGTCCAGTTTCAACAAAACATTATGAGATGTGTAAAGAAACTTCAAGCGGTGTCTCATCAGATGAACTCAACATTACATTTTAACAGGCAAAAGAAAGAATCAGAGAACAAAGAAAAATGTCAATTGAGATTTTCCATTCTGAAAAATTAAGAAAAGAATGAAGAAAATGAACTAAACCACAGAGACCTGTGGAATACCATCAAGTGAATCAACATGAGCATAACTAAAGTCTCAGAAAGAGAGTAGAGGGAAAATGGGCAGAAAGAATATTCAAGGAAATAACAGCCACAAACTGATGGGAAACATTAGTCAGCACACACAAAAAGTTCAATGAATTTTCACGATAAATATCATTCATACCTTGGTATGTCATAGAAAACCCATCAAAGACAAAGAGAGAATTTTGAAAGCAGCAAGAGAAATTCAACTCAGAATATACAAGAGATCCTCAACAAGTAAAATTGGTTTCTCATCACAAACAGTAGAGGTCAGAAGGCAGTGGAATGACATATTCAAAGTGCTGTTGTCAACCAAGAATTCTATATCCAGCACAACTATCCTTCAAAAAACTGATGAAATTAAGGCATTCCCATATAAACAAAAAGTGATGTAATTAGTCACGAGCACACCTGCTTTATAAGAAATACTAAAGGGGGACACTTAAGTCAGTTAAATGTCCAACTCTTGATTTCGGCTTGGGTCATGATCTCACAGTTGTAAAATCAAGCTCTGTGTCAAACTGTGCTGACAGCCTGGAGCCTGCTTGAGATTCTCTCTCTCAATCTCTGTTCCTCCCCACTTTCTCAAAATAAATAAACAAACTTGAAATTTTTTGAAGAAAAAAGAAATACTAAAGGGAGTCCTTTGTGCAAACTGATAGACATAAATGCTCTCTCATCAATTACTACACTAAATAAATGAACTTAATACTCCAATGAAAAGGCAGATATAGGCAGGAGGTGTTAAAAAGAGACATGATGCAACTATAACCTGTCTACAAGAGATATATTCTAGATTCCAAGACACACAGAGGTTAAACTTAAAAGAACGGAAAGAGATCTACCATGGTAACTCAAAGATAGCTAGAGTAACTATAGTAATACCAGACAAAACAAATCTTAAGACAAAAACAAAATAAGACCAAAAAAACCCCCCAAAACACTTGTTACTGTAGATTTAAAAGGACATTTTATAACGACAAGATAGTCGATCAGGAATACATAATATAGTAATACCAGACAAAAGAAATCTTAAGACAAAAACAAAATAAGACCAAAAAAAAAAAAAACCACCCCAAAACACTTGTTACTGTAGATTTAAAAGGACATTTTATAATGACAAGATAGTTGATCAGGAATACATAATAATTATAAACATATACATAACAATCCAGGCTCAAAATACAAAATACATAAAGCAAAAATGTACAAAATTGAGGGGCACCTGAGTGGCTCAGTCAGTTAAGTGTCCAACACTTGATCTTGGCTCAGGTCATGATCTCACAGTTCATGAGATCAAGCCCTGCATCAGGCTTTGCACTGACAGCATGGAGCCTGCTTGGGATTCTCTCTCCGTCCTCTCTCTTTGCCCCTTCCTGTTTCAGGCACTCTCTCTCTCAAAAAATAACTAACTAACTAAATAAATAAACTTTTTTTTTAATTTACAAAATTAAATGGAGATATTGACAATTCAGCAATAATAGAGGTTTTAATACCCCACTTTCTTGTTTTTAATTTTTAAAAAATGTTTTATTTATTTCTGAGAGAGAGACAGCATGAGCAGGGGAGGGTCAGAGAGAGAGGGAGACACAGAATCTGAAACAGGCTCCAGGCTCTGAGCTGCCAGCACAGAGCACGACAAGGGGCTGGAACCCACGAACCATGAGATCACGACCTGAGCCGAAGTCAGACGCTCAACCAACAGCCACCCAGGCGCCCCTTAATACCCCACTTTCAATAATGGAAAGAACAACTAGGCAAAAGATCAACAAAGAGGGGCGCCTGGGTGGCTTAGTCGGTTAAGCGTCCGACTTTCGCTTGGGTCATGATCTCACGGTTCGTGGGTTCGAGCCCCGCGTCGGGCTCTGTGCTGACTGCCAGCTCAGAGCCTGGAGCCTGTTTCAGTCTGTGACTCCCTCTCTCTCTGACCCTCCCCTGTTCACGCTGTCTCTCTCTCAGAAATAAATTTAAAAAATAAAAAAATAAATAAAAAAAGGTCAACAAAGAAATTGAAGACTTGAGCAAAACTATAAAGCAACCAGACACAACACACCATAAAACACTCTGCCCAACAAAAATAGCATAGACATTCTTCTCAAGAGCACATGGAACATTCTCTGGGATAGACCATATGTTAAAATACTAACCCAGCCTCATTAAGTTTAAAAGTATTCAAATCATACAGAATATACTATCCAACCACAATGGAATGAAACTGATAATAGAAGGAAATTTAGGAAACTCACAAATATGGAAAAGTTAAATAACACACTGATGAATAACTGATAGATCATATACAAGACATGATGTTTTCTCTCACCACTACTATTTGACATATAAGAGGATCTATCCAGGACAATTAGGCATAATAAATAAATAAATAGCATCTATATTACAAAGTAAAATAATATATCTGTTCAAAGATTATATTATTTTATATATAGAAAATACTTCTTTTTAAAAAAAATTTTAATGTTTATTTATTTCTGAGAGAGAAAGAGAGTGAGTGCATGAGCAAAGGAGGGTCAGAGAGAGAGGGAGACACTGAATGTGAAGCAGGCTCCAGGCTCTGAGCTAGCTGTCAGCACAGAGCCCGATGCGGGGCTCGAACCCACGATCCATGAGATCATGACCTGAGCCGAAGTCAGACGCTTAACTGACTGAGCCACTCATTCGCCCCTATAGAAAATACTTATTAACTATAAAGAACAAACTGAGAGTTACTAGAGGGGAGGTGGGTGGGAGATGGGTTAAACTGGTGATGGGTGGTAGGGCAGGCACTTGTGATGAGCACTGGGTATTGTGTGTAAGTGATAAGTCACTAAATTTTACACCTGAAACTAATGTTGCACTGTATGGTCACAAACTGGAATTTAAATAAAAATTTGAAAAAAAAATTAAAAAGAAAATACTAAGAAATTTACACACACATACACAGAAACCTATTCAAACTAATAAAAGTTCAACAATGTTGTGTATTGATACAAGGTCAATATACAAAACTCAGTTGTATATGAAAAATCCAAAAACAAACTAAGGAAACACTTCCATTTACAATAGCATCAAAAAGAATAAAATACAAAGAACAACAAAGAAGATCTGACTTGCACACTGAAACCTACAAGAAATCAATGAAAGGAATTAGAGAAGACTCAAATAAATGAAAAGATCTCCCTTGTCAGTAGACTGGACCATTTAATATTGTTAGATGGCAATACTACCAAAATTGATTGATAGATTGAATGCAATTCCTATCAAAACCCCAACTGCCTTTTGTGCATACATTTACAAGGTGGTCCTAAAATACAAATGGAAATGCCAAAATAGTCAAAACAATCTTGAAAAAGAAGAACAAAGTTAGAAGATCATTTCACAATTTCAAAACTTGCTACAAAGCTAAAGATACACATATTGATCAGTGGAATGGAATTGAGAATCCGGAAATAAGCCCATACATCTACAACCAACTAAGTTTATTAATTTATTTTGAGGGTGGGGGCAGAGAGGCAGGGAGAGAAGGGGAGAGAGAATCCCAAGCAGGCTCCATGCTGTGAGTGTGGAGCCCAACACGGGGCTTGAACTCATGAACCATGAGATCATGACCTGAGTGAAAATCAAGAGCTTAACTAACTGAGATACCCACACATCCCACCAGTTGGTTTTTAATAAGGCTACCAAGACCTGTCAATGGAAAAAGAATAATGTCTTCAACAAATGCTTTCTGTCAGTCTTAGCCTCTTGATACTGATGTGATTGGCTAGAAATGCCTAAAACACTTGTCTGAGCCCATATTACCCAAAGAAAGCCCCCACACTGATTTCTCCCACTGGACCAATGTTGTGGTTAAATGGCCCTTGGTGTTCTTATGATCATAGGACCCACTTTAGCAAAAACTATCAGTGTTCTTGAGTTTGAGCCCCTGATAGGGCTCTGTGCTTATATCACAGAGCCTCCTTGGGATTTTCTCTCTCTCCCTTTCTCTCTGCCCTTCTCTCACTTATGCATACTCTCTCTCTCTCAAAATAAATAAATATATAAACATTTAAAAAAGAGAGAGAGAGAGAGCGAGCAATTGAGCAATTGTGGACAGACCAGAGCAACTACTTCCGTACTACTTCCATAGAAAGATGTCATTTTGTCAGCCAAACTCTGTCCTTTGTCCTTTAGATCCTAGCTTCCAAATTAAACCAGAGCAGTTCTTCCACTGACCTCTTTCCTTGCAATATCGACAGGTGTCTTTGTCTGGACCAGACATAGAGGTGTCCTTCTGGTTCCATCTACTTACTTAATCTAAAGAGCTATTAATTTGGTATATATACATATATTTTGTTTTCTCAAGTGAAAGTATCTTCCTAGGGGTCTGAAAGATCTCGTCATTTAGAGAGGAGTGATGCTATCTCCTCCCCCTCCTCCTCCCCCCCTCTCTCTCCTCCTGTAAACTCACCCCCAATGTGGGGCCACTCAAAACCCTGAATAAAGAGTCATATGCCCTACAAACTGAGCCAGCCAGGTGCCCCCTATCTTCTATTTTTTAACTAAATTTGCCTCCTTAGCTTTTGCCATTAACAAAGAAATTACATAAGGCAACTGTGACATCATGAGCCTTATAAGGTCTGCAGTGTTACTGGAAGGTGACGGTTAAGTGGTCTCTGAAATTAGGATGGATTTATTCTTCTTCTGCTTAGAAACGTGACTTTTGACCAATTTTTTTACACTACCATTTTACAGGAGAGACTTCATAGAAAGCTACTAAGATATTTTATCTTATTGTTATACTTTTAAATATCCATCTATGCTTAAGTTTTGAGTGTATAGTATTTAACATAATTTGGTGATAAGTCCAGCCTGCATCTTCGATCCAACATTTTCATCTCTAGGTTGCAGAATCTGGTTTAACCAGACTATACATTTTTTGAATAATCCTAAAATGCTTGATGAATTCTAATCTTTTGTGTTTTGGTTTTTTTGTTTTTGTTTTTGGGGTTTTGTTTGTTTGTTTTTGGTGAAAGTCCAGTCTTTAACTAGATTTAATATAAATTTGACTTTGGCCAAGGTTTAAGTATATAAGTCCATTGATAGAGGGGTATGATTTTCATTCACACTTTATTATAAGCCAGCATGAGGAGATACTGTCAGTGAGAGGCATGTGTTTAGTAAAGAGCAGTGAAGGGAAGAGAAGGGGTCCCAGGGATGCTACAGAAGGAAGATAGGGAAGGCAGACAAAGAGAAGAGGGTAACGGTACAGGAAGGAGATCAAAAGAGAGGCCCATCTGGAATTGGTCAGAAGAGTTTGGATTTTTAGGTACTCTAGACTTTTGGGTCCTCTAGTTTTTTATTAGCCTTTTTCTAAAAGTCTTTAAGGGAGGCAATTTTGCCGGAGCCCAGCTCCAGCCAGTCCAGGGGTCCCTGAAAGATAGACGGTGTCGGCGAGAGAGGGATGAGAGAGCCCTGAGATTCTTTCTGGTCACCAGGCAGGCATCTCTGCACTGACTGAGACTCAGCTTTATTTCTGGTTAAGTGTATGGGGAACAGCACAGAAGTGGCATTTGACTTAGACAATGATTTCTGATGACAAATTTCTTTGTTATGTAAAAATTTCCCAGAACATGGATTTGTAGAAGACTCATGCATAACCTTTATCAATAGTGATTGAGGTAGGTGATTTAGGTGCTTGTCATATGGGGAAGGAAGGTATCTTTAGTATTCAAATACAAACAAGACAATGTTTTTAGCATAGCAAAGGCAAAGTTAGTTCTTTATGAGCAGAGGTCAATAGCCTGTTTGCTTAAGGGGAACTATAAGGAAAAACAGGATTTTCAGGAAACGCAATGTTTGCTCCCATAATCACAAAAGAAGAATTTCCTACAGTAAGTTCCTTCACAAGGTGCAATCAGCATATCAGGGCCAGAATAAGGGGACAAGTCACTCCTGATACCAATCAACAAGGTGCTTGGGGGGGATGGTGGTTGGTGCTCAAGCAGAAACAACTGAGTGGGGGGTGGATATCGGTCATCATGTGACAGCAGGAGGCCTTGCCAACCTGCCTTAATCTCACAAGGAGTTTTCTCAACTAGTGAGTTCAGAATGGCTCCCAACACAATTTGATAATTTTTCTGCTTTTCAGAGGCCTCTTTACAACAAAGAAAGCCAACCATCAAATCATTTGGGCTTTTCGAATCCTTTGATTCTAAGGCACCAGGTGTGTAAATAATTTTGTTTACATACCAATTCTCCAGAGTGGTCACTGAATTTTCAAATTGTGATAGAGAGGCGCCTGGATGGCTCAGTCAGTTAAGTGTCTGACTCTGGATCTTGGATCAGGTTATGATCTCACGGTTTGTGGGATGGAGCCCTACACAGGGCTGTGTGCTGACAGTGCAGAACCTGCTTGGGATTCTCTCTCTTTGCCCCTCCCCTGTGCTCTCTCTTTCTCAAAATAAACATACATTCATACAGAGCGATAGAATCTGTTAGAGCTTCATATATTTGGTGCTATTGGCACTATAACGTATGTACCTGTGAGAAGTAGGACAATGACCTGGAAGTTCACTGAATAACTAATTGTCCATATTCAAATGTTGAGAACAAACAGGAGACAATAATCAGCCCAGAGAATCTCAGTAGTATCCCCACCTTATCTGTAAGAGCGCTGAATGGTGCAAAACAATTCAAATCTAGAAGCTTATACCAAGGACAATGAAGACGCAGGTGATGTTCAAGAGAAGAGACTGATGCATTTATCAGGAGCAGGACTTACTCAGCTGTGCAGTCACTGAGACTCCCAGAAGGGGACATAGCAGAAGTTTCTACTTTATTGATAAGGCTGAGTAGCAGATGGTCCCAGGCCAAGCACCAGAAACTGGAAGAAGATTAATTAAAACATTGAAGCACAAAACATCCTTCACAATGCTGCAGCATGAGGACTGTCCCAAAAGGATGTTCTGTCTTGAGGAAGAAGTATGGAGATTTTGAAGAGATTTAGCCCAAGAAGTCAGCCTGCAGTTCGACTAGCTCTGAGCATAGTTGATCAAAAGTGGTTCTTGGAAGAAGGAGGTATTGTTTTTGTAGTTTTGTAGCCACCGGCTGGGCACTGCCATCCAAAAGCTACTAATACGTATAGGTAGCAGGTCACCAACTATGGTCGGAAGAGAATGGGACAAAGTGTAGTCTCTCAGAGGACGGAATTTGTGGCAATTTAATTACTTGACCAGGAAACTCAAACCCCATCTCTAATCAAGGAAACAAATACTTGACCTAATACTACTGAGATTGTAGAGAATACCTCTCACCTCAGTATCCCTGTCCAGCAGGACCTGGCATAGGCTTGACTGGTGACCCATGTCAGAAGCTGTTCTGGAAGTTTCTTTCATTGTCCTTTCCTACGGGGAAATCTTTATTGTCACTGCACTGTTTTTCTCCATGACTGTAATTCAGAACTACTTCAAGTGGTTAATTTGACCACTTCTTCCTTTGGAGTCCTGACTCCACCACTTTGTAGCTTTGTGACCCACTTCATAGTTATCCTTGACCCACAGTTGAAAGTTTAAACTTTGTCTTTCAGTGTGTATGTATGTTTATATGTCTATAATTCAGGAAACTCTTCACCTCTCCTGGTGTGAATCGGTAGTATTTTCTTACCTTCAGATGGTATTACCAGATTAGATTATAAAATCTGTTAGAGGACTGCTATTTTGATTGGCTTAGAGATAAATAAGCACTTCTATAAATTAAGCATTCTTGAAATTCCCAGAAACTAATACTTTTAAAAGATTTTTTTAAAGTAATTTTTAAGTAATCTCTGCACCCAAAACGGGATCGCTCAAAGTTACAACCCTGAGGTCAACAGTCAAATGCTGTATTGACTGAGACAGGCGTCCTGAGCTTCTAATACTTTCAATGAGAAAAAAAGGGTATTTTAATAGAAACTAAATCATTTTAAGAATTCAAGTTAACATAATTTAGATAAATCTCTGACAAACAAAACTAGTTTAATAATTTTGGCTTAATTAAAAATATAATAATAATTTTGGTTAGGAGCACCTGGGTGACTCAGCTGGTAAGCGGTCGACTTTGGCTCGGGTCATGATCTCACGGTTCATGAGTTTGAGCCCCGTGTCTGGCTCTGTGCTGACAGCTCAGAGCCTGGAGCCTGCTTTGGATTTTGTGTCTCCCTCTCTCTGTCTTTCCCCCGCTCATACTGTGTCTCTCTCTCTCTGTCTCTCAAAAAGTGAATAAATGTTAAAAAAAATTTTTTTAATAATAATTTTGGTTTAATAAGAATAGCTTTCTTTCGGGGCGCCTGGGTGGCTTAGTCGGTTAAGCGTCCGATTTTTGCTTAGGTCACAATCTCGCGGTTCGTGGGTTCGAGCCCCGCGTCGGCCTCTGTGCTGCCTGTCAGCTCAGAGCCTGGAGCCTGTTTCAGAGTATGTGTCTCCCTCTCTCTCTGACCCTCCCCTGCTCACGCTGTCTCTCTCTCTCCTAGAAATAAATAAAAATATTAAAAAAAAAAAAAAAGAATAGCTTTCTTTCTCTGAGTTATAGACATTAAGTAAGATAGTAGTGGGCATTCTTATTCTACTTAGATATGTTCTTAAACTTAATTGGTTTACTGATCCAGTAAGCTAACATTACTTTTAATTAGTGTTTAAGATTACAAAAAGTGTAAATTTGTGTTTAACTAAATAGAATAATTATCCTGACACACTTTATTTTAACAATAATTAATTTGAAGTTAGTTTTCAAGATCTTCAGGAAGTTAAAACCTTGAACAGTAAATTGAGTTACTTAATGGATATTCATTAGACATCTAGATCATTTCCAAGATAAAATACTGAAATAATGATTGCTAAGTATAATTCAAGTTCATATGCTTCTTATTTTTATGTGCTACAGAAAGACTGTATCTTTGGGTTGAGAAGTGTATAAATGCTGCTGTGTGACCGACAGTACATAAATTGTCCACCTCTTAATTTCCTCTGTCAAGTAGAAATTACTTTGGTTAATCGTCCAGTGCATTTTGTTCTTGATACCCCAGAATACCTAATATCTCGTGAATCCATTCATATCTTTTTATTTCTATCACAGTCATCACTGCAGTTGCTTAAGCTGTGATCAACTTTCACCTGGACTATTGAGCTAGTTTTTAAATTCTCTCTACAATTTATAGAGCTATTCATAAAATTAAAATCAGAATATAATATTCACTCCTTTGTAATTGTTGGTGTCTGTCCATTTCATGGCTGACCTCATCCAGAACTTTTCAGCCTCATTTTCTATTCCATTTCTACCTATTCTCACTACTCTTGAGTCACATAGGCTTCCTCTGGTCATCCTTTCCAACCCAGGGCCTCAGTGCTTGCTGTTCTGTCTACCTAAATGTCCTTCGCATGACTGACTCCTTTTCATCATCTAGCTCTCAGATAAAATCTTACCTTCTCGGGCGCCCAGGGTGGCTCAGTCAGTTAAGCGTCCAACTTTGGCTCAGGTCATGAACTCACTGTGAGTTCAAGCCCCAGGCTGAGCTCTGTACTGACAGCTGGCAACCTGGCGCCTGCTTCAGATTCTGTCTCCATCCTCTCTCTTTCTCTCTCTCTCTCAAATATAAAATAAAACATTTAAAAAAATCTTTTTAAAGCTTACTTTCTCTGAGAGGTCTTTCCTGACCACCCTGTCTAAAATGGCCCAGTCCCCACCACATTTCCATTTTTATTTTTGGTGCCCACCAAGTACCATGATCTGAAATTATCTTAGTCATTTTTCACTTGATTATTTTCTTGTTTCCCCATCCAGAACATAATCTCCACGAAAACAAAGACCTTATATTAATCACCACTGTTTCCTCAAGGCCAAGAATGTATTTGACACATAAAAGGAACTCAATAAATATTTGTTTATGGATGAAGGAATGCCCGTAACATTGCTGAGTCTTGCCATGTCCACCTCCATCCCTACTGAGCTGAAAAATCAGGCCTGGTGCTGGACTGCTGGTCTTCCATTTCTTAGCATCCCCAATTGTTTTCTGTTTAATGGCCTTAGCCTCCAGGCATAGACCCAAAACAAAGAGGTAGAAAGGAGTTTGCAATGAACCTATCTTCTCTAATCTCCTGAAGAATGTTGCCCGTGCTCCCCAACTACATTCCAGTTTTAGTCTTGGAATAGCAGCCCTCTTTCAACAAAGGTATGCATGAAAAGAGGCTATTTGCAGGCCAGGGTCAGGGTTCCAGGAATTCTGAATGCTTTCCCCCATATTCCTAGTGAGATTTTCAGGATTCCACTCTTTCTCAAGCAAGTGTATCATCCTCTCCCAGAGAAAAAGGAGCAAGCAAGTCAGCACATTTGTTTGGCTGCCTTTGGGCCTGGCCAGTAATTGATGTATGGATTTGAATTTCAGAATCTGATTTGTGATTTTGCTTCGCTTTTCTGCTTCCAGCTTGGCCACCCTGAACTGGAATTTGTCTCACGGCATCAGCCTACTCTGATCAGCTTAACATTCACTCAGCAGATATGTATTGAGTGTGTACTTTGTGCCACTGTTGTAAGTGGAGCGCATTAGGAAACACAACAAGTTCCTTGCCCTAGAGGAGTGTCCATCCTAGTGGTATGGATGGTGGGTGGGATAACAGTAAACATGATAAATACGCAAATTGTGCAGGGTATTGGAACGTGATAAGTAAGTACTTTGGAGAAAAGTAAAAGTAAGTGGAAGTAAGGAGAAGGGGAGGTACAGACTGCAGTTTTAAACAGAGAAAACTCCGTTAGCATGTGACACCTGAAAACGGTTGGAGGAAGGGAATTAGATCTTCAGTCGTGTGAATATCTAAGAGCAGAGCATTCCAGGCAAAAGAAGCAACTAATTCTAAAATCTTAAGGCAGGGATCTGCTTGGCATCTTAAGAATAGCTGTGTGGCTGGAGGAGGGTGAATGGGAGTAGTAGGAGATAAAGCCAGAGATGTCATGGGGGTCAGAACAAGTAGGGCCTTTAGTCATTGTACAGACTTTGGTTTTTGCTCTGAGTAACATGGGGAATCATGGCCGGGCTTTTAACAGAAGAGGACTGATTTAAATTTTAAAAGGATTCCTCAGACACTGTTGAGAACAGATTATACCAAAGCAGGAGTAGAAGCTAAGAGACCTATTAGCATCCAATAGGGAGATCTGTTACTTACTATGGCAGTAATCCAAGCCAGAGATAATAGCAGTAGAAGGGAATAGAGTTGTAGGGGAGGAAAGTTTTCCTTGACTTTCTCAGGGTCCCTGGTTGGGTCTGAAATCAAACTGATAACGATTAACAGGAGAAAAGCATACATATTTATTTTATATGACACAAGACCCTTCATAAGGAAATGAAGACACCCCCAAAATGGTTAAACTGAGTGTTTTCAGTGCTAGGCTTGGTGCAGTGGAAAGCCATGGAAAGATACAATAGGAGAAAGAGTATGAGCTAGATGTAGTAAAGTGGGGAAAACTTAGCAAGGCTTGTTCATTCGGTTGGAGATAAGGTTATTCTTTTCCTCCGGTAACAGGGAAGGTCAGTAACCATCCTCCTTCTGCTCTTCCCTCAAAGTCCTTCAGGTTGAAATATTCAGTATGCCAAGGACCATATTTTAGGATAGTGTGTCCTGAACCCCATCATAGTGAAATAGATTCTTGATATACTTTGAATATAAGCCCACCGGAAGAAATGGCTGTGTCATTGGAGAGAAAGAAAGGAGTTAACGATGACTACAAGGTTTTCTCCTGAACAACAGAGTTGCCATCGACTGAGATGGGGAAGGCCAAGGGTGGGGTGAGCCTGAGATGTGTATCAGACTTCTAAGTGGGGAATGTGAGCAGGCAGCTGGATACACAGGTCTGTGAGTTGCTGGCTTGTATAAAGTATTTAAAGCGGTAAAATGGAACGGGAGAGTGAGAGTAGAGAAAGAATTAATGATGGGATGCCTGACTGGCTCAGTTGGTGGAGCTGCAACTCAGTCTCAGGGCTGTAAGTTCAAGCCCCAAGTTGGGTGTAGAGATTGCTTAAAAAATCAAATCTTTAGGGGCACCTGGGTGGGTCAGTCAGTTAAGCATGTGACTTCGGCTCAAGTTATGATCTAATGGTTCATGACTTTGATCCTTGCATCAGGCTCTGTGCTGATAGCATGGAGGCTGCTTGGGACTCTCTCTTCTCCCTCTCTCTCCCTGCCTGCCACCCCCCCCTAAAGATAAATAAATAAACGTTTTAAAAAATCTAAAAAAAAAAAAAAAAAGAATAGACGATCAAAGGCTGAGACCCTGGGGCACTGCAACATTTAGAGTAGTGCTGACAATAGAAATATAATGTGAGTCTTAGGGCACCTGAGTGGCTCAGTCAGTTAGGCCAGACTTCTGCTCAGGTCATGATCTGTGAGTTCGAGCCCCACGATGGACTCTCTGCTGTCAGCACAGAGCCCACTTCAGATCCTCTGTCCCCTTTCTCACTGCGCCTCCCCTGCTGATTCTCTCTCTCTCTCTCTCTCTCAAAAATAAATAAACTTAAAACAAGAAAGAAATATGTCAGCCACATTAATGTTCAGTTGTCTTGTAGCCACATTAAAAAGAAACAAAAAAGAAATAGGTGAAATTAATTTGAAACTACATTTTATTTAACGTAAGATATCCAAAATGTTATCATTTCAACATGTAATCGCTATAAAAATTATTAATGAAATATTTTATATTTCCTTTTTTCCTATTAAGTCATTGAAACCTTGTGTGTGTCGAACACATGTCAACTCAGTTCAGGCTAGTATTCTATGGCCACCTGAGGCCAGCTGCTGATGTGTTGGACAACANCTGGCAAAGGTGATGGGGAAGGAGGAATATGTGAGATTGAAAGGAAACAAAGACATCATGGCACCCTGGAAGCTGTGTGGGCGGAAGTGGTGAGAATCTGTGGTTTTCTTATAATAGTTTCCGTTTTCTCAGGAAACAGACCAGGCTTACTGCCAGGGTGAGGATGTGGGAGGAGGTAGGGCCCGGGGTATGAGGACAGAAGCAACAGAGGAGGGAGGGATAGGATGAAAGCTGGACAGCATATAAACCTAGCAAGTGACCATCACAAACTTAAAGGGAGAACAAGTCAGTGAGGCCGGGTGTTTTCAATCCAGATAGGATAGAGACTGGGATTTCACCAGGGTAATGGTCTTATGCTCTCCTTCTTTTTTTTTTTTAGTTTATTTCTTTATTTTGAAAGAGTGAGAGTGACAGCATGAGTTGGGGAGGGGCAGAGAGAGAGAGAATCCCAAGCCTGTCATGGGGCTCGATCCCACGAACCATGAGATTGTGACCTGAAGTGAGATCAAGAGGCAACCGCTTAACCAACAGCGTCACCCAGGTGTCCCTGCACCCTCCTTCTTGATGGCACTTTGTTTTGGTTAAAGTTGTCTGCTCACATGAGGTAAATCAAAAAAGGAAATTTATTGGAAGAATTCTGGATAATGTTTAGGAATGAAAAGTTGCTGAAGGAGTCAGGAAGCAGGCAGCAGCCAGGACCCGAAGCTCTCTCTACGTGTCTGCCTCCTCCTCCTCATCCAGTCTGCAGGTCTCCCAGCTCTCCATCCTCAATCCTACAGAAGACAGTGGTCCCACCATAGCTAATCTGATAGAATATGTTTGGGTCAAACAGGATATGAGTCAAGAAAAAAATCATATGGAAAAGGCAACAGTTAATAATTCAAACTATCGTCTTATAACACGCGTTTGCAAGAATGTATAGCGTCAGAGGCTGATACCCAGTAAGTGTTCCACTGAAGTTTTGGGGAATATTCAGTGTGAGAGTAATTTAAAAAAAAACGAAAAGGTAAAATCATGATACGCATACAAATATAAAGTGAACACATCAAAGATTTTATTTGACTGTTAATTAATGAAGGAATAAGTAAGATGTTCCACCCAGTTTGAAAGAGAATTCAAAGACCGTACCTATATGTAGTCATAAAATCAATCTACAGGGGCGCCTGGGTGGCTCAGTCGGTTAAGCGTCCGTCTTCGGCTCAGGTTATGATCTCACAGTTTGTGAGTTCGAGCCCTGTGTCGGGCTCTGTGCTGACAGCTCAGAGCCTGGAGCCTGCTTCAGATTCTATGTCTTCTTCTCTCTCTGTTCCTCCCCTGCTCGCACTCTGTCTCTCTCTCTCTCAGAAATAAAGAGTAAAAAAAATTTTCTTAAATCAATCTACAAATAGTTGCAAAACTAGTTGTTTTTTGGTGAAGAGTGTGAAGGGAAAGAAATCAGTTGTCCTTTTACTGACTATACAGGTGTATAAAACAGAATTATTTGCATTGCTATGTTATCTACAACTTTTAGTATTGTAAAGTAGCTCAGAGATGATGGAAAGTGAAAATCTCCATAGAGCCAGGTAATTTAGAATGGCGTGCTGTATATGATGCATAGATTTCCATTGAAGACATCCAGTAATTTTTTGATTCATTTCAAAATCTTTCACAATTTTTTCTGATAACTAAGAATTGAGTTGTTGGAAAACACATCTCTTCATGATTCTCTCATTGTCCAATATTTTTATGTGGGCTCAGTGTTTTGTGCCTTTTCATTTTTTAAAATAAGGTTTTATATTTAACTATTTAAAGTTATATGGCACTCAGAGACATAGTTACCAATAAAATACCAGATATCTGGATTCCTTGGGACATGTGCATGAGTTTTATTTCTTTGAGCCCCAAAATTCTATCCTCTCATCCATTTTGGTTTTTCTAAACCATATTAGATCTTGGGGTGGGGTGTACTATTAGTGATATGGTAAATGCCCCTGTAAAGAATTAGAAAATGCCATCCCAGAATATGCCATTTTGACATTAGAATGAATTAGAACTGGAGGCAAATGAGAATCAATAATTGTAGAAAGAAGCCTTCTCATAGCCTTCCCTATCTGACTGATGGTGGAAACTTCTGGGAAATGAGGACTGTTTTAAATCTCCTCTGCTGAGGAGGTTCTATGGGCCATGCAGAAGAGGGAAAGTCAGCACTGACATGGGTCTTACTGCTAAAAACGATTATGCTCTATAATTTTACTCCCCTATATTCACCTTTCCAATTTGCCACCCCCTAAATGCTTCAACTCATTTTCCTTTATCTTGTCACTTCTCTACAATTATTATTATTATTGTCATTTCTCTACAATTTTATTATTCTTTGTTGAGATGCTAATAGGTTCCAAGTTCTAACCATCCCTTTGAGTTACTCATCATTGGCACACCTCCCTCCCCCAGCCCCGCACCTGGTGTGTGTGCACTCTGCACGTGTTAGTAAACCATTTCTCGTGTTAATCTGTCTTGTCAGTTTAATTCCCAGGACCCCAGCCAGAGAATTTTTTTTTCCTTCCCTACACTCACAATATTAACATTCAACCTGAAAAAGCAGGATACAAATGCATTTGTTCTGTTTGGTAGATTGTAATATCATTCCCAAATTATTCACACCCTTTCCTGAAATAATTCTACATGTCCCCTCCCATTGCCACGTGATTTTCAGGACAAATCTTATTGATGGCAGACTTAGACACCTGACATGTTTTGTGAGTCAAAAGGCTATTTGCTGCTTCCTAACTGATGCTTCAAGATCCATGGCTTTCTACTTTTCTTTTCTCTCTGCCAGGAAAACAGCTCTTCCCAACAGAAGCTTTTGCTTCCACTTAAATCCCAGAATAAAGAAGATATATAGAGAATATTAGCCAATCTGCCACTGAACTGACATAAATAAGAAATATACCTTTGTGATGATCCGCTTTTGGGATTTGAGTATGTTGTCTGTTACCATGGCATCACTTACCTGTGCGCTTCCCTTTTATTACACGTGTGATATGTGTAAGGTCTTCTGCTAAACTTTGCATCCCACACTCTGTCCTCGATTCACTTTTCTTCTTGTTGAAACAGTTCTTTCAGTGAAAATCTGTGATTACTAAAATGTCTGAGTTCTCACATGCCTGAAGATGTCTTCATTTTACCCTGACTCTGGCATGATAGTCTCACTGGGCATAGCATTTTACATTTACCATTATTTTATTTCACCATTTTGAATATTTTATTCCATTATCTTTTGGCATCTGTTGTTACATAAGAGAAAGTCTGATATCAATCTGATTCTTGTTTCTTGGTGCATAATCTATCTTCCCTCTTTGGTAGCTTTTAATATTTCTCTTTCTTGTTTTCAAGTGTGGCTATGAGTTTTTAAATCTGTTTTCTCCCTCATTTTATGTATTCGGCAAAGGAGATTTCAACATCTGCTCCACCTGCTGCCTTGACCCAGAAATTGGCTGCCACATCCCTAAATGGAGAGGACTCGCTTTGATGAGACGTACTCGTCATTTTGAGTTGTCCATTTTTGTATAATGCTACAAAAGCCTGGTGCCCCTCAGGCATCTGATGAAGCTTACAGAACTATTTGAATTTACCCTAAGAAGCGTTCATACACTTCTGGGTTTTTTAGTTCCATGTCCTTTTTTAGAGTTTCCAACTCCGTCTTCTCTTCTTTCCGGCCATCAGCTTCCACTTCATTCTAACGACCGTATATACATTGATAGCAATCTTCTGCATGTTGCTTGGCCTCTTCCCTCCTCCTGGGCCACCTCAGATTTATTCCTTCTGCTTTATTGTGCAGAGCAATTGTGTTCTCTCTAGCTCTGGACTCCAAACTCAGCTTGTAACTCCACTTTGAAAATCCATAGGATTATTCATGTGCTCTAGTACACAGTGGGAGATATCTTCTGACTCCTTTTCTTTTTTCTACCTGTTCAGCAAACAGAAAGAAATGGTTTAGAAATTTATTTTTTATTGATATAAATCAGGAGAATTATGTCTGACTCTTAATAATAAACACTCAAATTAAAGGGCTTAATGTAATAAAATTTTTTGACTCCAGGTAATCAAACTTGGTAGGTTAACCTTCATTAGCACTTTGAGGCTAGTATTGTAGTTCCTTGGTCTTCAGGGACCCAAGCACTTCCTATTTTTCTGTTTGGTGTTCCTTAACGTAAAACTTTGAACTCAGTGTCCCTTTGGGGTCACAAGATTGTTGCTAGATCTCCAATCATCACAACCGCATTCCAACTAAGACAAAGAGTAAGGTAAAAAAAGGGCAAAAAGGTAGGCTCCCCAGCTGAGTCAACTGCCCTTTAGAAGTTCTCAGACACTGTGCATCTTCCACTTACATTGCATTCGCCATTCCTAGCTACAAGAAAAATATTTTGTTGTCTCAGATAGATTGAATATATTGCCTTTATGCCATCACTTTTGGTTGCTCTACAGTGTACCTTAG
This sequence comes from Crocuta crocuta, assembly GCF_008692635.1. NCBI lineage: Eukaryota > Metazoa > Chordata > Mammalia > Carnivora > Hyaenidae > Crocuta > Crocuta crocuta. The sequence continues at coordinate 2,322,035 of NW_027531425.1, read as the reverse complement.
CTTGCTTCCTGATTCTCAATTATATTCTAGTTAGATGCCATATGATTCAATATTTAAAATAAATATACATGTTTTGAATTTTATGGCTCCCGGCTATTTTCAAAGATCAAATCAATAGCTATAAAACGGATAAAACATTAAGTGTCAAAATCATCGACTATACCAACCTTGAAATACCATCCAGAGAGCACTGTAGAATTGGCAAAATTAACTCACACAATGGCCGGTTAATTGAGTTCCATGTTCACTGAGCAGCTTTAGTGCTGGCTAGGTGCCAGTTACCTGTGGTGGGTACTGGGAACAATCACCATGGCCCAGTCTTTGAGGGCTTCCAATTTCAATGACTCACAGGTGCCTGGAGGCAGGGGGAAGCCACCGACTGGTTTTACACAGAGGAAAGAGGTGATCACATCTGTATTTCTGAAAGATGCCTTAGACAACGAGGTAGGATGAGTGGGAAGAGAAAAGACCCTTGAGTCAAGGGATTTCACTGCAGGGGGCCAAAGATCACTTTGCATCACTGTACCCTTTTTATGGTCCATTAACTGCATCTTGCCTTCTGCGCCCTGTGCCTGGTCTGTCCCCAAATCCCCACTACCCCTCATCTTTAGATTTTTCTCACCTCAAACTTCCAATCCCATGCCTACTCTCCTGGAAGTCCAGGGATAGTCAACTCGACTTTCTGGGGTGAGGAGTCAACACCGTCTTCATTCATTTATTATTTACACTTTTCCTGAGCTTCTACTTTGTTCTGGGCTTGGGGCTTGGGCTAAGGTTGCAAAGGTGGATCAGCCTCAATTGCTACACGCAATGCGGGAGCGAATTATTTTGGCTTCTATTTATGCTTAGGAGTATTAAGAATCTAGGGCTAATATTAGCTAGAAAAGTGTTAGGCAAGAAGGGCGGAGCCAGAATCAGAGCAAAAATGAGCAGTCTGGGGCTGAGATCAGCGAGACCAGGAGGGCAAATTTGTCCTCTGGGCCTAGTGGTAGTTTTCCCCTAACCCCAGACTGCCCCCTCCTCTTCCCCTTCCCCTTCCTCCTCCTCTTCCTCCTCCTCCGGTCTCCTCACTTCGCAGCCAAGCCTGGCTTCCATTCAAACTTTCCGGAAATCCCCTACCCAATTTCCAGCTTTTGAAACAAAGACTCTCTGGAGACTATTCCCATTGTCCTTGGAACTAGAACAATGAGAGACTAGAGCCTCCTCCTTGGCTTCAGGCTACATCCCTGCTCCCAGCCTTCCCCGCCAAAGTAAAAGCTTCCTCAACTCTCCAATCACTGTCCCCATCTGTCTAGCGGCAGGAAGTTGGGGGAGGTAGGCGGAAAAAGCACTTTCTATTAACTGCTCCTGAAACCCAAAGTCCCAGCCCCAGCCCCGAAGCACTACCTGGGGCCTGCCTTCTCAGGGCTGGAACTAAGGACTCTCTCCGCGGGACTGCAACTGGCCACCTGAATATCCTGGGGGTGGGCAGGCAAGCTCAGGGCTTGACTCGTGTTTTCTAAATCTCTCTTGATGCCGCAGTGTCCCCCTGCCGTCGAGGTGAGAGGACCAGAGGCCGTTCTAAAGGGATTGGCCGCTCTGGTTTTTTTCCTCACCGCACAGCTCGTCTTCCACTCCCAACTCTGACCCCAGGAGACCCCTGTCCCATTCCTGGTCCAGTTCTGCCAAAAGGGCTGTTAGATGGGGGAGGGGGTGCAGGCGGGCTCTTCTTGCAGCATCCTGGCGCCTGACTGGATCGGGTTACTGGAGGCAGTCTGGATTTGAATGTGCAAATAAACAGAAGTCGCTTTGATCCGCCAGGCTGAGAGGGAGGGAGAAGAAAACCGAGTGCCCTGGTCAGAGAAGTGCATGCTGGGCACTTGAAAGAGGGTTTGGGGGACGTGGAGCGTGAGCTGTCCTTATTCCTCTGACAGGACAGACAACCTATTAGAAAAAAAAAAAAAGATCTAGAAAGAGGCAGAAACACACGTCAGGCATTTCAGACTTGGCCTGCAGTCCAAATATCCCTTGGACCCTTTCTCCTGTTCCCAGGAGGGGAGTGGTAGCTTGGACCTCACCCTCCCTCGGGGCTGTCCCACCTTTGGGACATCTTCGGTGCCTTTAGGAGAGGGAGAGAAGGCAGGGAGCTTCGGTCGTTTGGGGTTCAGGGTGGGACCATAGGTGGAGAGGGGGTAGGGCCTATTGTCTCCCTGGGCACCAATCCCCAGCCACAGGCAGGCTTAGGGAGGGAGAGACAAAGGAGGGGATGGGAGAGCACAAAGGGAGCGAGGAATGAAATGGTAAGTAAAGGCAAACAAAAGTGAACCGGGGGAGACAAAAGCTGGGAACAATATTCCCCAGGCAATAGGCTCAGGAACAATAGGGACACTGACAGCCCCACAAAGACGCCAGTGTCTCCAAGTAGACGTTATCTCAGGCAGTGGTTGGCAGCCCCGCTCTGGCTGCAGCTATTTTCAGTGCCGCTTTTGTGCCATGCTGAACAATATTCCTTGCATGGGTGCTGATAGAAAGATGAGAAGGTTTCTGTTTGATTCTCCTCTTCCTTCCCTCCCCCTTCCCCCTTTTCCAACCCCCACCGGCTCCAGCCATTCTGAGCTCGTCACTGGGCTGGTTAGGGGTGTGTGTGTGTGAGTGTGTGAGTGTGTGTGTGTGTGTGTGTGTGTGTGTGTGTGTGTTGGAAGGGGACCAAGGCACCAAGCAGGGAGGGTCTCTGTCAAGCCTTCTAGTTGCCCTCAACCTTACTAGGACCAACATGGAGGGGAAAAAGAGGTTAGGACTGGACAAATAAGGGCTTTAAAACTAGGGTGGATGAGGAGGATTGTTCAGGGAAGTGGATTATGTCTTCACCAAGAGTCACAAGACTAGCCCAAGCTATTCACTGTAAAAAGGCCTGCTCAGCAAGTGTTTCCCCGTTGTGGGTGGCTTTTCAGTTAATAGCCAAGGCCAAAGGGGGTCATACCCAGCCTTCGGTCCCTTTCTTCCTTTGTGCCAGCAAGTGTTCTTTGCCCTACCCCCCAAGAGCCACTGCTTTCTTCCATCTCTGTATATAGGGTTAGCAGTTTCTCGGCCAGCTGCCAACATCTCCCCCCACCCCCAACGTCTGCTGCTCCAAGCTGAACCTAAAGATCAGGGTAACTAGTCCTAGTTTGGGAAAAGACTGTTTAGTAACACGGGCCCTTGTATAGGCCCGACGGCCATTCCCATGAGGGCATGCATGACCCCAATCTACAGTGGTAGCCATTCTGCATTACATATGTCCCCCTTGTTCTGTCCTAGAAGAGCTCTGATCCTGGACTGTTTGGTCACAGATGTCCTTTCTCAGGCCTCCTTATGCACATCCTGTTTCACTCTTCATTTCCTCAGGGTTGTAACCCACTGCAGCCGCCCCCATGGGCTTAAGAAAAACCCTACACTTTTTCATCTAACTGGTTTTTTGTTGTTGTTCTTATTCTTCTGTTTAGGTTAATGTTTTCAGGCATCTAAACTACTGCATTTCAGGTCTCTGGCTTCTACAAAAAAAAAAAAAAAAAAAGAAAGAAATTGAGACCAAACTTCTTGGGAAAGCATTGATATAAAAATCTCAAGGAGAATGCCTTCCTAAGAAACTAGACACTCAGAGGTTGACCCAGAAGGTTGAGCCATTCCTGAACTTATGAGAATTGTGGCTTTTGTACACCTCTCTCAATATAAGTTAGCTTGTCAAAGGATGGAAACACCTGTCATGCCTTGATTGGCTGTCTCATGGCATCATGGCACATAAGTGGTTCTCAGTGAACACTTGCTGAATTGGACCAAATTTAGAGACTCTGAAGGGAATTTATCTAGCACCTTGCTACTCAAAGTGTGGTCCCTGGGCCAGCAGCATTAGCATCATTTGAGAATTTGTTAGAAATGCAAAATCTCCAGGCTCTACCTCAAAGCTACTGAATCAGAATCTGCATTTTTAAAAAAGTTTTTAGATTTATTTTGAGAGAGAGAGAGCGTGCACTCATGCATGGGGAAGGGGTAGAGGGAGAAGGAGAGAATCCCAAGCAGGCTCCACACTGTCAGCAGAGAGCCCCAGGCAGGGCTCAAACCCATGAACCAAGAGATCAATGATCTGAGTCAAAATCAAGAGTTGGACGCTCAACCAAATAAGTGTCCCAAGTGCCCCCAGAATCTGCATTTTAATAAGCTCCCCAAGTAATTCATATATTCCTTGAGAAGTACTGATCTACTATAGCGTCTTCCTCTCTGTCTCCCCACACCCCTGCCCATATCATGACAGTCTTGCCATCCGTAGCCTAGAATGTATGAGCTAGACCAGGCCATTCAGTACAGTGGGCATCTACAAGAAGATCTTTGTAGAAGTGAGCTCACCATCTGTGCTAATAGTCTGTGCCACAATTGGAATCAAATAATACTGAACAGAATTAAATTCACATTCAAAGAGCTTAAGAATGGGACCTTGGACTTCGCATATGCTCATTCAAAGCTTGTTGAGAGAAGTTGTTATAACCTCCCTGGATGATCACCGTGATGGGTAATTTATGAGTCAACTTGACTGGGATGAGGATACCAGACATTAGGTCAAACATGATTCTGGATGTGTCTGTGAGAGTTTCTGAATGAGATTAACATGTGAGTTGGTAGGCTGAGTAAAGAAGTTCGCTGCCCGTAATGTGGGTGAGCCTCATCCAATCAACTGAAGACCCAAACAGAACAAAAAAGCCTAGGTAAAAGGGAATTTTGCCTGCCAGACCAAAGAGCTGGGACATTGGTCTTCTGTTTTTGGAATCTAACTGAAACATAAGCCCTTCTTGGGTCTCAAGCTTCCTAGCTTTTGGACCAAAACTTACACCATTGACTCTCCTAGTCCTCAGGCCTTTAGATTTGGACTGGTACTGCATCATCAGCTCTCCTGGGTCTCTAGCTTGCTGACTGGATCTTGGGACTTATAATCATGTGAGCCAATTCCTTATGATACATTTCTTTAAAGTATGGTTCTGTTTCTCTAGAGAACCCTAGAAGTGGGAGTGCTGTTCTAACAAATACCCAAATATGTGGAAGTGGCTTTAGAACTGGGAACTTGGTAGAGGCTGGCAGATTTTTGACATGCATGCTAGAAATATGGATGTCAGGGGTGATTCTGGTGAGGTCTCAGATGGAAATGAGGAACGTGTTATTATAAACTGGCAGAAAAGTGATCCTTGTTATAATGTGGAAAGAATTTGGCTGAACTGTGTTCTAGTGTTTTGTGGAAGGTGGAACTTTCAAGCTATGAAACTGGATATTTAGCTGAGAAGATTTCCAAGCATAGTATTGAAGGAATGGCTTGGTTCTTCCTGACTCTTATAGTAAAATATGAAAGGAGAGAGATGGACTGAAGAAAGAATCATTAGGTAAAAAGGAAGCAGAACTTGAAGACTGGGGAAATTATCAGCCTATCCATATTGTAAAACAATGGGAAAACTTGATCTGAAGAGAACACTAAGGGTGTGGCTAAACAACCATTTGATAAAGAGATCTTAGATGGGGGCACCTGGGTGGCTCAGTCGGTTAAGAGTTTAACTTTTGATCTTGGCTGAGGTCATGATCTCACCGTTTGTGAGTTCAAGCTCCACATCAGGCTCTACACCATCAGTGCCATCAGTGCAGAGACAGCTTGGGATTCTGTCTCTCCTTCTCTCTGCCCTTCATCTGCTTGTGCTCTCTCTTTCTCAAAATAAATAAACTTAAGGAGAGAGAGAGAGGCCCTAGTTGTAACTCATGGACATAATCATCCACCTCAGCAGAAGCCAGGCATAGAGATGTGATTATACCAGCAAAGACACTGCCAATGTGAACTAAGGAGAGAACAAGACAGAATGAGGGAAAGCTGATGGGCTTTTTAGATCCTACAGAACAGGACCATAGGGCTATTTATCAGATGTGTGATATTCTTTAAGAAAAGGGAAAAACAACCCCTCAAGTAATTGAGGTAATCAGGGCTGCTTTCTTGGTTTCAAAAGGTGGGACCATTGCATTGGTTTCAGCAGGCCAGAGAACTTCTGACTAAAGCCTTGGGTGTGGGAGTCCAGAAGGCGGGGCATTGAACCAAAGAAGATTATTCTCAAGTTAAGATCTAACGGAATTTGGCTTGCTAGATTTTGGACTTGCTTAAGACTTATCACCCATTCCTTCCTTTGGATTTCTCCCATTTATAATGAGAATGTCTATCCTATGCCTGTCCATCATTGTATTTTGGAAGTACAAAATTTGTCAGGTTTCACAGGTTCACAGCTGAAGAGGAATTTTGTCTCAGGATGAATATATCTCAAGCGTCATATGTACCTGATTTAGATGATATTTAGACTTTAGGGTTAATACTACTAGAATGAGTTAAGACTTTCGGGGCCATTGGTATAGAATCAATGTATTTTGCATGCAATAAGCCATGAATTTGGGAGCAAGCATGGAATACTTTGGACCAAACTGTGTCTACCCCCCAAATTAATATGCTGAAGCCTCAGCTTCCAATGTGACTGTATTTGGAGTAGGGAAGTAATCAAGGTTAAACAAGGTCATAACATGAGGCCCTCATAGATTTAGTGTCCTGTAAGAGGAGACACCAGAACTCTCTTTCTCCTCACAGTGTGAGGAAACAATGGGAAGGCAGCCATCTATAACGCAGGAAGAGCTCTTACCAGAAGCTGACCATGTTGGACCTTGATCTGGGACATCCCAGCCTCTAGAACTGTGAGAAATAAATTTCTACTGTTTAAGCCACCCAGTCTATGGTACTTTGTTATGGTAGTCCAAGCTAACACAGTCTTTGTTAAGGCTACCTGAGCCGACCAACACAATCTCTAATGATATGAGACAAGGAGAGGTATCTAGGCCTCCACAGGTAGACTGAAGAGCTCTGGAAGTGCCTCAGAGCTGAGGACACAGAATCTCATTATTTTTCTGATGTCCTCAGAGCAAACAGCGGGGGGCTGCTGCCTGCCCTATGACCCCAAGCCATTCCCAGGCAGGGATGGGCACTCAACACCACCATGGTTATATCAGTCCAGAAACTCTTTTCTTGGACTGAAAGGTTGTGCTGCTGTTGTTCAGAGATGGTTCAATCTTCCCAGTTGTAGGGGGGAATGTTATAAATGAAGAGTCAAATTTTATAATTACAGTTACATATTTTTTCCCCCAGAGGTTAGGGAAGAAACCAAAAATACCTTTGTTGGTGCTTCCTTGTAGAAAGCGTTATTCATGTGGTTGTTTTCACCCTAATATGTTCAATTTCATCATCTTCTATAAAGATCATCATGGCTCCCAAATACTCAACCAATCTATACAGATTTATAAATCATTGCAGGACTTATTTGACTGTCTTCCATTATCAAACCTGTCAATCCCCTTCCGTGGGATGAATAGCAGTGTAATTTCTGATCTCTTGGCAGTGTCTGGGAGGAGGGGGGAGTGCCTGAGGCAGGCAACCTGCTGGCCAGCCAAACTGGAAAATCAGCTTTTCAGAAGTTTCCTCTTGACTCCTCCCAGGCCATTTATCTCAGATTATCCTCCAACTACACTCCCCAGATTAGGGGAGGGCAGAGGAAAGAAAACATATGAAGGTTTGGGATGGACTACTATTGAGCATATTTGTAATTAGTTCTGGGCTCTGGCAACAGAGGACAGGGACGGAAGCATTATTGTGTTTCTTCAACACTCCGCAAACTCTAGCAGCCACGGCAGCGGCTGCGTTCTTAGCTCTCTTAATCCACAAGGCACGGCCATTGGACAAGCCTGGGATACATCCTCTCCCACCCCTTCGGCATGTCCGTGAGTGCCTCCTGACATGACCTAACCATCCTCCACCAGCTGCCTCTGGAAGGTCCCCTGGCCAATACATACAAGGTGTGGGCACAAGGGTCGCACCGCTTCCCAGAATCTGAGAATAATCCTATTGGATCCAGGCAGCTAGTGCTGGGCAATGGCTCAGAGTTCCCAAGGAAGTTCAACAAAGTAGAAATTAAGTTATTGCAGACATGAGCTAGGATGGGGGCTTGGGGAGCCTGCTCACAGAATGTTAATGAAGGTAGGTAGCACTACCCTAAAATGTGGCACTTTGGTATAAGGATTAGATTGAGCTGAAGGCAATTGAGAAGAAACAGACACGAGAAAAGCTCTCTGACTTCCCCCTATTTGCCTAAAAGCAGGACATAAATTTGTAAAGGTGTCACCCCTCCCTGCTTTACCAGGAAGAACAGAGGTCAAAGACTGGAGACAACTCTAGACCCTTATCAGCCCAGAGATGCAACCAGAGCAATCTAATTAACAAACTTTCCTGAAACTTTATTAGCCATTAGGTCTCTCCTATATTTACCTTCTCACCAATTGCTGCCTTAGAAACTCAAAGTCCTTTTCCTTTGTCTTGGCACTTCCCTAAAAATTTAGTTTTAAGATACTGTGTAAACCCAAGTCTTAACCACCTCTTTGAGTTGCTCATCATTGGGTACTCCTGTGTGTATGCTCAGTGCACATGCTAATAAGCTTGTTTTTCTCTTGTTAATCTGTCTTTTACCAGCCTAATTTACAGGGCCCCGGCCTGCAAACTGAATATGGGTAAGTTTTCCTCCTCTACTTTAGGGAAATGCAAGGGCCCCTGGGCTCCTTAAGAAGACGAGGGGAGGTTGACCCCCTGAGAAAGAGCCTTCTTCTGAGTTGTAGAGGTGAAGAAGAGATTTAAGCTTCTGCTGATAAATATGTAAGGCACATGTAAGATAACAGTAAACTTGAGATCTTATTTTAGAGTTACTACTGCAAGGTTTTGATTGTTTTCCATAGGCCCTAACTAGACCCCTAGAATGAGTTCTAGCCTTAGGCACTATCTGCACCATTCCCTGCCCTCATATCCTCCCCCGTCCTGAGGCATACTTGGAAACAGGTGGATTCTCAGTCTCCCTTTTAAAGACTCATTTCCAGTTGGCATACAGAAAGTTCACAGAAGGGTGCCTGGCTACCTCAGTCAGAAAAGCATGTGGACTCTTGATCTCAGGGTTGTGAGTTTGAGCCACACATTGAATCTAGAGACTACTTAAATAAACTAAAAAAGAATAGAAGAGAAGAGGATGGAAAAGAAAAGAAAAGAAAAAAGAAAAGAAGAGAAAAGAAAAAAGAAAAGGAAGAGAAAAGAACGTTCACAGAAACTGGCATCTGATTGATGCCTCTAGAATGAGCAATGATGTGGCCTGACCCATTTTTGCTTCTTAAGTCTGTGCCCTATCAGTGAAGCACCAAAGTCACCCCACTCCCTTCCCCAAGGCCTAACCTTTGATACCTAGGTCAACCTCATCACCCATTCTGGGGCTCTGCCTGCTGTCTTTGGAGAGAAATGTAATCTCAGCCCATCCTTCGCTTTTCAGGAGGTCTTAATTTAGGCTTGTACTAGTGGAGTAGGTGTCCAATATCAAGGACTACTTTCCTTCTACGTAAGACATTTTAAATTCTAAGTCAAAATTGTCTTTCTTTTCTTCAAAATTCTGTTCACAACTCAGGCATCTAGTATTAAATCCCTGAACAGACCAGGTAAATTGTGGTCGTTGGACACTGCCCCTTTCTTGGGACTCAGTACCTACTTAACACATTCATCTTTGCTCTTAGGCTTTGGTTTCTCATACTCAATCATGGTTTGAGCTTTCTCCATAAGTGACCCTACTGCTTTCATTAGGTATCAAGCTATGAGATGGAAAAGGCCTCATGTAGTCCTGCCTTGAGATCAAATCAATGGAGTTTTCCAACGTCCATTGTATGCAGGACACAGTCCTGGGATGAATACTGGAAGATGAGCAAAGAGACACAAGGAATTGGACCACTGCCCTCAGGTAGTTTATAGCTAGCCGGAGACAGAGACATAATCGTGTGTAGAGTGAATTGATGAGATTTCAAGATGACAATAAGATAGAATTGAGAAGGAAGGCATGAGAATGTTCCAAGAAGATAAAGTCAATACAGGTAAGAACAGAGAGGCAAGGGAAAATAAGCCTTGAAGTAAAGGTGGAATTGGCCAGGCCAAAAAGAGAAAGAATGACCTTAGACAATGATATAAACAAAGATACAGTCAGTTCTGCTGCAAGGCTTGTTTTGAAAACATGAATTTGTTCCAATCTGATTCATATAATAGGGAGCAATTTGAAGATAATGTGATTTTTGCATTTGCTTATGCTTGATTTTGCGCTGGAAAACATTAGGCGGAGAAAAATGCACCCAGCTGAACCAAGCAGGGTGGGAATACATAAAACGTAGACAAGCACACCTCTTGAATGTCTACCCCACCTAAGTTCAAGTTCACAGTGTTATATTTTAGTCCATGTGCTGCCAAAGTGAACACAGCCCTTTGTGTTGTGTTATAAACCCTTTTGTACCTGGCGTTATCCTTTACTTTCCAATCTCAGATAACCCCCCCTTCTACCACTTCACAGTAACGCAGAAGTTGTGCCCCTTCCAACATCCATTTCCATATGCAAAATTCAAATCTGCAGAGGTATAATGCTATATTTATTGTAGTGTTTACATATTTCTTAACTATTTAATATGTATAAGCTGTACTACCATTTTATTAGCCTCCTGTCTTTTTTGTTACTAACAGTGTTTGAGTATTGTGCCCTCTAACCTCACTTTTCCCTTAAGCCCCTAGTATTCATTGTACAGCATGTGTATAGTGTGGTTATTTTTATTTATTTACTTTTTAATGTTTATTTACTGTTGAGAGATAGAGTGCAAGCAGGGGAAGGGCAGAGAGAGAGAGAGGGAGACACAGAATCCGAAGCAGGCTCCAGGCTCTGACTGTCAGCACAGAGACTGACATGGGGCTCGAACCCACGAACTGTGAGATCATGACCTGAGCCGAAGTCGGATGCTCAACTGACCGAGCCACCCGGGCTCCACCCCTAGTGGAGTTATTATTTTTAGTAGCATATGTTGAGTTATAGCAGAGCTGGCTATACAGGTTTTGGTAATAAAAATAATACTTGAAAACTCTGAGTAAATGATTAGGATTATAACTGAATTTATGTGGGAGAATTTAAGACTAAAAACCGATGTCAGATTCATTCATTCTTTTATGCATTCATTTGACAAAAATTTGTTGAGTGCCTGCTATATGCCAGGCTTTGTTCTAGGTGCTGGAGTTAATGGCGGTGAACAGAAGGGAGAAAAATCTTTGTCTTCCAGTTTACATCCTCGTTGAAGAGAGAGACAAACACAGGATAAATAAGTAAAATATAAAATATGTTAGATAATAGTCAATGCTGGGGCACCCGAGTGGCTCAGTTGGTTGAGCATCCGACTTCAGCTCAAGTCATGATTTCATGGTTTGTGAGTTTGAGGCCCATGTCAGGCTAGCTGCTGTCAGCCTGTCAGCTGGAGCCCATTTCAGATCCTCTGTCCCCCGCTCCCACTTGCACTCTCTCTCTTAAAAAATAAATAAAGACATTAAAAGAGAGAGAGAGAGATCCTAGATAGTAATCAATGCTAAGAAGAAAAAAATAAAACAGGAAAGTCGATATAATATCTCAGGGGCTGGGTTTGGATATGTTGTCAATATTATTTATTGCTGTATAACAAATTATCTCCAAACTCAACATCCAAAGACAATAAACATTTACTGTTTCACACAGTTTCTGAGGGTAAGAAAGGCAAGAGTAGCTTAAGTAGAGTGATTCTGGCTCATGGTCTGTCATGAAATCTCAGTCAAGGTATGGGCTCTCAGTTTCCATGCTCAACCTACATGGCTCTTGGCAAGAGACCCCAGTTCCTTGCCTCTCTCCATAGGACTGCTCGTGACATGGCAGCTTGCTTTACCTGGAGGGCATGATTCAAGAAAAAGAGATTGCATGCCCAAGATGGAAGTTGCAGGCTTTTATAACCTAACCTCAGAAGTGACATATCGTCACTTCTGCTGCTACACAAATCAGCTCTAGGTCAATGTGGGAAGGGACAGCAGGAAAACACGGGAGTATCAAGATGTAATCATTAGGGGACTGACTCTGATAGTGACCAAGAAAGTCTTCATTAAGAAAATGACCTTTGGATTAACCCTTGAAGGAAGTGGGGGAGGTGGCCATCAGGATATCTGGGGGAAGGTCATTCTATGCAGGGGAAACAGCATGAACAAACACATAGGCCTGGTGTGTTGGAAGGATAGCAGAGTTCAATGAGCTACAGGAAAGTGAATGAGAGGGAGAGGAAGAGAAGATGTCAGAGAGGTGACAGGGAAGAGGAATGCTTTCCTCTTTACCCTGAGTGAATATGAGTTTTATGGAATATGTCCATGAAGGAAGAGTTGGGGCTCTGAACCAGGCATCACTTCTTGCGTTTCCTCTTCTCCTCTTCCAGGGATGGGGACATGCAGTCCTTTGCGAGGGGTATGTTCTCGTGGGCAGTTCATCCCAAAAGACAAGAGAGGGTTTTTTGTTTGTTTGTTTTTTTAATTTTTAATGTTTTATTTATTTCTGAGAGAGACCGAGACAGCGTGAGCAGGGAAAGGTCAGAGAAAGAGGGAGATACAGAATCTGAAACAGGTTCCAGGCTCTGAGCTAGCTGTCAGCCCAGAGCCCGATGTGGGGCTCGAACCCACAGACTATGAGGTCATGACCTGAGCCGAAGTTGGACGCTTACCTGACTGAGCCACCCAGGTGCTCCAAGAGAGGGATTTTTAAAGTCAGGAGACAGTGGCACGTGGGTGGCTCAGTAGGTTAAGCGTGGGAGCCTTGATTTCATCTCAGGTCATAATCTCACGGTTCATGAGATAGAGCCCTGAATCGGGCTCTGTGTTGACAGCCTGACAGCATGGAGCTTGCTTGAGATTTTCTCTCCCTCTCTCTCTCTGCCTCTCCCCTGCTCTCTCTATCTCTCTCTCTCTCTCTCTCTCTCTCTCTCAAAAATAAATAAATAAACTTAAAAAAAAGTCAAGACAGGAGATCTAGCAGCATGTTCCTCATCAGGGAAACACTAATGAAGCAGGAGGGACAGAGGGGAGAACTGCGGGAGCAGTGGGCGACAGTAGGTGACATCTGGTGTCTGAGCAGAGGGGCTGTCCGCGTCCTGGAGCACCGACAGCATATCCACACAGCATGGAGGAGGCAGAGCGTATGGGTACAGGAGCGGAGAGGTGGATGGGTAGGGCCCTTGACTCAGGGTGACGGTGAAGGAGGACGTTGCTGGAGTTTGGGAGGAAGGAGAGAGAGGTGAAAGTGCTGCCAGGAGAGCGGGAGATACGGCGTGTTTGCTATGCAGCGTTGAGTCGTGTGTGGTAAATGGGTTTAGAGCTGAGCAGTCAGCATAGCTGTGCGCGGTTCCCAGCCATGTTCAGCTGCATGGGAACAGGTGCAGCGTGGGAGAAGACGTGGGGTTTAACAAAAGTTGTGCTTCGACAGTAAGAGCTCTATAGCTCTCCTGATAATATGTTCCTGTGGCTCTGAGGCCCGCATGTGCTGGTTTATGCCTGGTGTCCCAATGTGACTAGTAATAGTGCTCCCTTTCACTTTCAAAACCCTCAGATTTGGGTAACAAAGGAAATGGTCTTTCTACTTCCAGCAACATAGAGCCACTGAGGCTTTCTCAACAGAGACTGTACCATTGTTTGACTTTTAAAAAACACTAAGTCGATTGTAAAGTCCTTGAGGTCAGTGTCATGTTGCATGCCTTCTGTGCCCCATGGCGATTCTAACTTTTAAATGTGGTCTTCTCGTGTCTTGGTTAATCCAGCAAAAACACAGATGACTCAGGACTAGAGGAAATCCGGATTTTAGGCAAATTCTCAATCTCAGAACAAAGGAAGGGGATTGAGGCAATTTACACACCAAGAGGACCTTTTATAATCCTGTCAGGGTTGTGCGGGCAGAGTAGGTAAGAGTAGAAGGGAGGCCAGTCAAGACTGAGAGCTATGCAGGGGGTAGGCTGACCTAAGGGAGCACTTCAAACTAAAATGTCCTGGTTAGCTGTTGCTGCGTAACAACGTAACAAATCACCCTAAAATTGAATGACTTAAAACATGAGCAAGAGTTCCACTATCTCTCACTATTGCTGTGGGTCAGGAATTTGCAAGGGGGTGGTGTGAAAAGTAAGGGAGATGATTCATTTTCAGAAATACTAAATAAAAGCTGTGCTGTCCGGTTAGCAGTAGGTTTACAACCTCCTGGAAATACGTACAAACCCCAGACCTGTAGACACTTCACTTCCTGGTTTTTCTTCTTCCCCTCTCCGTTTCGTGGGCTAATCTTCACGAGTTTATTTTCATGGGCTTTGCAATGAGCATGCGCCATAGAATAAAGGGAGGAGGGACTGAGGCACCGCAGGGTTTGTTCCAATCAGACTACTTTTTGCCTTACGTGGGCATAGGCGACTTCCGGGTCAGGCCGTGACCTCTGTAGTGCTCAGCCAACGAGGAATCAGGGGAGGGACTTGCGCATTAGGAGATAAATTGTCTGCTATAACTTCCCGGATTACGGCTGTCCATCAGACACTCACTCTTGTGCTCTGAATCTCTGCGTCCCTCCTTTGATTGGGTCATTGGGCTTAGGTCTCACGGTTGTTGGGCAGTTGTGGCTTGGGATGTTTTATATGGTTGTAGTCAACTGGCTAGAGCTGGAAAAGTAGGAAAGCTGAGGAATTTGGGGCTGGTGCAGCACCTCACTCTCTTCATGTCGTCACAGTGCCTTCCCGCGTGGTCTCCTGCTTGGGCGGGTAATCAAACTGCTTCCGTCGTGGCTGAAAACTTCCAGGATGAATGTTCGGATGACTTAGCTTGGAAGTCACGGTGTCACCACTGTCCTGAGTCTGCCCAGTGTCAAAAGAAGAGGAGGCAGCAATCACTTCTCAATGGGAGGAGGATCAAAGTCACTTTTTGAGATCACACGGGCTGGGCAATATTGTTTTGCCCATTTTTGGAAGATGTAATTGTGACAGAATATGGGTTCTGCTACCTTCCTTCCTTCCAAGGAGTCTTGTTGAAAGGCTGAAGACCCCATGCTTTTGTTTATTTGTTAACTTTAACCATTTTCATGTTAAAGATCCTTCAGCAAGTAGAACTTCCTGTGTAGCTCCCCTTCTTTTTTTTTTAATAAAAAAATGTTTTATTTATTTTTGAGAGACAGAGCGCGAGTGAGGGAGGGGCAGAGAGGAAGGCACAGAATCTGATGCAGTCAGCACAGAGCCTGATGGGGGGCTCAACCTCACAAACCACGAGATCATGACCTGAGCCCAAGTCGGGTGCTTTGGCGACTGTAGCTCCCCTTCCTGATATGTGGCCGTGTGTGTAAACAGTTTGCTCAATGTCCAAAGGGTTCAGAGGATGGGGACGGCAAGCTGTACATCCTCAGAGAGAAACTTGATGGTATGATGAGAACGAACTGCTCCACCTCAGCGGCTCAGAAAAGTGATCAGCATGACTTCACATGACACATTAGGTTTTACGTGTGTAGCAAATTACCACAAGTTGAGTGGCTTAAAACAGCACACTGTTGTTATCTTACAGTTTCCACGGCTCAGGAGGCCGTCACGTTTTAGACAGATGCCCTGCTCCTGGGGTCACGAGGCAGAAATCAGCGTGTCAGCTGGTTTGTTTTCCTCTGGAGCCTCATCTACAGAAAGGTCCATTTCCAAGCTCGCTCAGGTTGTTGGCAGCGTCCATGTCCTTGCACTTGTTAGAATGGCATCCCCGTGTCCGTGCTAGGTGTAAGCTGGGGACTCCTGTCACCAACTAGGTCTCAGGCCCTCTGCCCCATAGCCTTCACAGGCCACCTAAACACGGTAGCCCACCCGATGAACACGGAAAGAGCACACTGATGGTTGCAGAAGGGAGAGAGTGGGGAGGTGGCCAAAATGGGAGAAGGGGAGTGGGAGGTACAGGCTTCCAGTTAAGGAATGAATAACTCCACTGGACGAAAGGTGCAGCGCAGGGAATGACACTGTATGGTGACAGAGGGTAGCTGCACTTGTGGTGAATACAGCATAATGCATCCAGTTGTGGGGTCACAGTGCTGTACCCCTGGAATTAATGTAACTTTGTGTGTCAATGATACTCATATATATATCAGGAAGAAAAAATTGAGACTAATGCTGACACTGTATAAAATTTCAATGGACGTCAGATATTATTAAAAAAGTGAAAAAGGAGAGAAGTTATGGCCACAGTAAACAAACAGAGCAGCCTACCTCTTCAAGACCAGCAGTGGAGTCTCCTTCATACATCCAATCTCTGACTTTAGGACAGGCCCTGGATCTTTTAGTGGCTCACTTCAGGGCATCTGGGTGGCTCAGTTAGTTAAGCATCTGACCTCATCTCAGGTCATGATCTCGAGGTTTATGGGTTTGAACCCCGCCCCCTCCATTCAGAGTCCGTGGTGACAGTGCAGAGCCTGCTTTGGGATTCCTTCTCCCCTCCCCACCCCCGCACATACACTCTGTCTCAAAATAAATAAACTAAAAAAAAGGGGGGGAGGCACTCACTTAATTAGATCAGGCCCATCCAGAATAATCTCCCTTTTGATTAACTAAAAGTCCACTGATCTAGAACCTTAAATACGTATGCAGAATCCCTACACCTTTGTGAGACAACATAACCTAATCTTGGGAGTGAAATCCAGCCTTTGCTTGGGTCTCACCCCACTGAAGCACAGAGGATTGATTATAGGGACATGTCCTCTGGGGGTTGGAAATATCAGTGGCCACCGCACTTGATCTTGGGGGATCTTCTGGATGGTGGGACTCCCGTATCAATCAGGTTAAAACCTTTTGGAACAGGAAGGGAATGCAGTGCCCTTAAAGGGGGCTAGAAAGGTGAACTGGCATCCTTAGCTTCTGGTATGATCACATATAGCGTGGCTCACCCCAGAGGTGTGCTTATGACTCCCAATCAGTAAACTAACAGAAAAGAAGCTATTTTTTAAGAAGCAATTAATAGAGAGATCAAGAAAAAAGATAAAAAGAAACAGAAAATTGAAACTATAATAAAATATGAGATAAAAAGAGAGCAACCAGAAAGCTAAAAGTGATAAAGAGAAACAAAAAATATTGAGAACAAGCACTTTAAATGAAAAAAAAAAAAGATATAAAATAGTAATTGGTGGCTCAGTCAGTTAAGCCTCTGACTTTGGCTCAGGTCATGATCTCACAGTCCGTGGGTTCGAGCTCCATGTCAGGCTCTGTGCTGACAGCTCAGAGCCTGGAGCCTGCTTCAGATTCTGTGTCTCCCTCTCTCTCTGCTCGTCCCCTCTTCGCTCTCTGTCAGTCAAAATAAAATAAAGATATAAAATTTTTTTTAAAAAAGAAAGAAAAGACAAAGCACATTAAGAACAATTGAACTGTGGGGCGCCTGGGTGGCTTAGTCGGTTAAGCATTCGACTTTCGCTTAGGTCATGATCTCGCGGTTCGTGGGTTCGAGCCCCGCGTCGGGCTCTGTGCTGACTGCCAGCTCAGAGCCTGGAGCCTGTTTCAGAGTCTGTGTCTCCCTCTCTCTCTGAACCACCCTTGTTCACGCTGTCTCTCTCTCTCTCCCTCCTAGAAATAAATAAAAATTAAAAAAAAAAAAAAAAGAACAATTGAACTGTGCCAAATCAGTTCAAATTGAAGACCGAATGATTAAAAGGACCAAAAGCTAAAATAATAGAAGTGAATAAAACGTAAGACACAAGGAAGCAAAGAACCATTGTAAATGTGTCTAAATTTGAAGCAACACATTTAAGAGGTTAGTAGCTGCGTGCTCAGTTAGCTAGAATTCTGCAAGCTGAAGCAACCCTGCAATCCAACACACGCATCTGAGTGTCTTTCTCAATGAGGGTTCCTCATCTGAGCTGCAGCACACAGAAAATTATCTGAGTTACTATTTTCTCAGTGCTCCCCCCAAAATGGTACATACCTAGGACCATTTAAATGCAAGCAAAGAAGTTAATTCATTATATACAGTGGATGCTGGGAGTGTTATAGGGCTTCATTCTCTCACCAGACTAGCTGATCTATGTCAAAAAGTATAAAACCGAGAAAGGACTGGTCAATTTGGCATGTGGTTCTGTGATGCTTTTGAGAGACGAGTTTTAGGTGAGAAGTGGAAACTGAAGTCAGATTCCTGGGACATTTTCCCCCTGGAGAGTTGCATGGTCAGGTGATAATGGACTGAAGCACACAAATCACTTTTGATCACTTACTAAATATAATAAAGACATCAACAGATGTCCTGACTTCAGAGGAATTCAGAGAAGTAGCAAAGAATATTCACTTATTTGATTTTCTCCATAAGCCTTCTGACCAAAGGCCCGGGAAGGATTTGTGATTAATGCCTTTTTAAAAACATAAGGCTGTTGGGGCACTAGGGTGGCTCAGTCGGTTGAGCGTCCAGCTCTTGATTTCAGCTCAGGTCATGATCTCATGGTTTGGTTCATGGGGTTGAGCCCCACCTCAGGCTCTGTGCTGGCAGCGTGGAGCCTGCTTGGGATTCTCTCCCTGCCCCTCCCCTGCTTGCTCTCTCTCTTTCAAAATAAATAAATAAACATTTTAAAAAATAAGGCTTTTGCAAATTCACACGGGGATGGGCCAAAATTGTCTTGTAAGGGAGGGCCGATGCTAGAGCAGCCCCATATATTTCTTTCTTTTCTTCCCCTCCAGCATTACCTACCTGAAAAAACAAATGATGGCCAGCTTTGGTTGTACTCATCCTGGCCAGGGAACTCCTACAAAAGTTTCATTAGACTTTGTCAAGTCTGGAACAATCCCACAGGATGCAACACACCCCAGAAGGTACCTACAGGCATAGCTTGCTAAGTTCTATTTGACTTCTAAGCTGCCATTGATCATGCCTTTGTTGAGACACTTATTTCCTTGTTGTATTAGTTATGTCGTATAACAAATTATACTAAAACGTTAGTCACCCAAAATAACAAGTATTTATTATCTCAAGGTTTCTGTAGGTCAAGAATTCTGGAGCATCCGAGCTGGGTGGTTTTGTCCAGAAGCTCTCATGTAGTTGCAGTCAGGATGCTGGCCAAGCTGTGGTCATCTGAAGGCTTGCATAGTGCTGGGGGTTTACCAAGATGGCTCATTCAAAGGGCTTTTGGCAGGTGGCCGAAGTTCCTCTCTGGGTCTCGTCTGGAAGCCTCAACCGCTTGTCATGTGGATGTCTCTGTAGTCTGTTTGTGTGTCCCCACAATATGGCACAACTTCCTTCCTTTATTATTTTCAGAAAGAGGAGGAACGTGTAGTTCCTTTATGACATAAACTATGACTTTTTATGACCAAATTTACACACTGCCACTCTTGCTCGATTCCATTTCTGAGAACAGAGTCAAGTCTAGCCTACCATCAAGGGTGGGAGAATTGAGGAGTTCTGTAGAGGAGGAAAAAACCTTTTCCCTCTACCCTCTTAGTTTCATTACCTGGGGCCCTGCAAATTAGACTGACACAGACAGATTAACAAGAGAAAAACAAACAGAGTTTATTAACAGGGTGTTGAGCTCATAGATGAAGGAGAAACAGTGAACATCAGTGATGATGAGTCATTCAAAAGGGTGGTGAGAATGCAGGCTTGTAGCATCTTAACAAAAACCAATAAATGTGTAGAGAAATGGCAAGCCAAAGGAAAAGGGTTTTAGGCTTTGAAGAGTGGCAAACCGTGGGAAGGAAAATACATGGGGAAGGGGGGGAAGCTAATGGTGAGGTTTGTTATGTAGATCCCTCTCTGTGCTGTCTCAGGACTGATAAGAGTCTCTGGTGATTAAGAGCCTGAGCCTGCTTCTAGGCAAATAGTTGGGGAGGGCAGAGAGGGGTGTGTGTGTGTGTGTGTGTGTGTGTCTTCTGTAGCAAGATAGCTCTTCTGGTTGTCTCCCTGTGTCTCTGGCCACCAGCTCTCAATGTCTATCTTAGGGCTCTTTGTGTCATTCCTGTCTCTTGACTGCTGGGTTCCTTGGGCCTCTTTCTTTGTCCTGGGTCACCCTCCACTCCTATGTACCTCCTTCGGGCTGGTGATTCTCCAACCCAAGGGTTGGCATACGTTTTGGTGAAAGGGCCATAGGGCTCAGTAGGCCAAACGTTCTCTGCGGAAAACATTCAGCTTTGCCGCTGTAGTGCGAAAGCACCCACGGACACGGTGCTTACATGAATGGGCCTGTGTTCCAATAATACTTTATTTGTACAACAGGCTGCCAGTCTGCTGGCCATGATTTGTTGACCTTTTTTCTAACTTCTGTGGCCCCCGCAGACCCTTCTCCTGGACTCCAGATAAATGCCCAACTGCCCTCTGCAGAGGTAGCTCAAACTCATCTCTTCCTGTGTTTGTTGTACTGCCTGTATTGAGCACAGTTTTCTCCTGTGTCCTCTCTCTTGTAAACAGCATTGCCATTTGGTCAGTTGCTGGAGCCCGAGAGCTAGAAGGGATCCGGGCTCATCCCTCTCCCTCGTCTCCCATATCCTATCAGTCAACAATTAGTCGACTTCCTCAAGTTATCTCAGATCTATCCCCTTGGCTCCAAATCTACTGCTACTACTCAGTTTAAGCTATCATGGTGTCCTTCCTGAAATACCACAATATCTTCCGGTGCTCGGCCCCCAAAGATGCCCACATCCGAATCGCCAGAACCTGTGGATATGCCACCTTCTATGGCGAAAGAGACTTTGCAGATGTGACCAAAGTAAGGCTCTTGAGATGGGAAGATTATCCTGAATTATCCAAGTCGGCCTGATGTAATCACAGAGTTCCTTATAACAGAGACGCAGGAAGGTCAGACGTGGGAGAGAATGTGACAACAGAAGATTTGCAAGATGGCCTTTGAAGGTGGCAGAAGGGACTATGATCCCCAAGAACGGAGGTGGCCTCTGCAAGTTGGGAAAGATAAGGAAACGGATTTTCTACTTGAACCTCCAGAGGGTACCAGCCCTGACAGCATCTTAGCTTTAGCCTGTGAGTCCGACTTTGACCTCTGACCTCCAGAACTGTAACACAGCACATTTGTGTTGTTTTAAGCCGCCACATTTGTGGTAATCTATTACAGCAGCAATAGAGAACGAGAAACCTCCTCACCCTTCCTCCAGTCATGCTCTATTCTCCACCCCACCCGGAACACAAATAGGATCTGTCACACCCCCATTGAAAACACTCCCATGACTTGGCTGCATCCTTAGAATAAACTCCAAGCTCCTTCATCATGGGTCCCCAGCAGTTTATGCCCCATAAATTCATGCAATGAATTTCACAACATGCTGTCCTTCCATCAGGCAAATGTTCTGACTCTTTAGGACCCATTTACCTTCCGTCTCCCACCTGACTACCTGCTACAGGTCCTTCAGACATCACTTCCTCAGAGCCAGTCCCTGCCCCCACGCTGAGTTCAGGTCCCCTGTTGGAGACATTAAAGGAATTTCCCCATCAGACCCCTGGCCCACTTTATTGCTAGGACTTGTGAACTCAGAGACCGCACACAACTGTCTTGTTCGCTACTCTGCACCGAGCACCTTCCGTGATGGCTGACACACACCAGTATGCGGTAAAGAGAAATGGATGAGTGGTGGTCTAGGGAGACTTAGTGGAGGCGGCCGTAAGGGGCTCCGGCACGTGCCATCTCACCTTGAGAAAACTGGGGAAGAAGAGCCCATGGGGGAGAGGGACCCGAGCTGACTCGGGGAGCAGGTGGGAGTCTGAATTGCCCTCATTTCCCTTCCTGCTCGGCCTGGGGGGGAAGACGCCGGGGAGGGGAAAGGGGCGTCACTGCCCTCCCGCTACAATTAGCTGAGACTTTCATTCTTCTACAAAGAGGAGAGAGCAAATCAAAGGGAGATAAAAGTACATGTCCCACAAAGGACATCGAGATGAGGGGGAAGGAAGGGAGGGTGGTGGGACAGAGAGGCAGAGGCAGAGAGAAAGCCCTGCGGCCCAAACAAAAGCCCAGAGCCAGCTGATCCCAAGGATCAGACAGTGGAGACGCAAGGACAGGAAGAGAGCAGACCGCGTGGGGATCCGCAGCCCTGTCAGCCAAGGAGGAGAGGGAATGAAGGAAGATAAAACACTGATGTGAATGGCCAGGGAAGAGGGTGGAGAGGGACCCCCAAATGGAGTGAGGACAAAAGCATGAAAAGACAAGATTGCCACCATCCCACGAGCACTCCACCCAGGGAAAGCAGAGAGGGGCTGGAGACAAAGACTGAGAGAGGAAGGCGGAAAGGGAGGGAGCCCAGCACACTGGCCCTGAGCCGGTGACAGGGCTGTGAGCACAGGGGGGTCAGGCGAGGCTCTGAGGGGGGAGGGAGAATCAGGGTACTGGCCTATATTTGATGAGAGAATCCTCCCCCAGTAGCCTTCTTGTATTTGAACTTTATATAAATAGAAGTTAAGAGATGGACACACAAAAATAATGTAGTCGTGAGCCTTCCAACACAGATGATTCTGTGTCTGGCTTCTTTCTCTCAACATTATGCTGCACGTGGTATGGACAAGCCATTGTCATTGCTGTATAATATTCCACCATATAAATATGCACTTGTGTGTATCCATTCTTATATCTAGTGGAGAATTTTGATTCAGGTCCACTCTCTCTTTTTTTTTTTAAGTTTATTTATTTATTTTGAGAGAATGGGAGGGGGGGAGCAAGCAGGGGAGGGGCAGAGAGAGAGAGACAGAGAATCCCTAGCAGGCTCAGCACTGTCAGTGTAGAGCTCAATGTGGGGCTCGAACTCATGGACTGTGAGATCATGACTGAGCCGAAGTCCAGAGTCAGGCGCTTAACTGACTGAGCCACCCAGGCGCCCCAGGTCCACAATCTGTTATCTGAAACCTTGGGGTCAGACATGTTTCGGGATCTTGGTGAAGAAAAAAAAGAGATGTAAGGCACGGACCCTCCGTATCACACAACTCTCGATGCTGGCTGTGTGGAAGCGCCCTGTAACCAGGCACAAGGAAATGGGTGACCGCTCCTCCTAGGAAGAGTTTCACGTGCATTCAGGCCAGGTGTCACCACCAAATGAGTTCCAGCCAGGTTGGCTTATACCTCCAAATAAAAGATGACATTTTTTGATTTTCCGGAGTTTCAGAATTCAGCCCTTGGCATCATGGACCTTTGGTATACTAGTTCCCAATAAAATTTGCCTCGGATGAGACGGAGAAGAACCCTGTGCTAAGAACCCCAGCTAAGCTGGCCGCTTAGCTCCCTAATTGCCTGGTCCCATCTGACCCAGGAAAGCCTTTGTTTTTATAACTTCGGCTCCTACTCTTATCGTTGATTATATTTTTTGTACACTTTTAAAGCTCATTTCTTTCTTTTATCCTCTTAATCTGTCGGTCCCCTACTTCTGTTTTACTTATCTTGATGATTCCTTATCTCTATTCTGTTCTTTATAATTTTATATTACATTCCTTTTATCTCATCTTCTCGTTTTTATTGTTATTGTGTTATTTTGTAGGGACTGAGGAAAGACCCCCGCGGTTTGGAGGAGCAAGGAGTGATCATTACCGCCCCCCCCGCCCCTCCCTCAGAGCCAGATTGCTCTGTACTTGGGAGAGTTTCTTTCCCCCAGGAGATTTCTGGGGGGTGGGGAGCCCTCAAAATTTAAGCTCGAGCCTTAACCAAGAATTGGTCCCGGAGCTTTTGAAGCCTTGGAAAACGCCCAGTCTCAAAGCAGAAGGCTGTTCTCAGGGGTCGGGATTTATTTCCAGTTAAATATTTCTTTGTTCTGGGAGACCAGACCCTCGGCATCAATAACCGGGCACAGATACCCTTCCCTGTCCCCACATGCAGGTACTCCTCATCCTTTTACATATGCAAGAATATTCCATGGTGAGTGTGTTTAAGCTTTCCACTCGCTGCAAAGGCTTCTCTTCTGTAGGGATGGAGAAGGCATCGTTCCTGCAAGTCAGAGAGGGGTGAGGGTGAAGCCCTATTCCAGCCATTGCTGCAGGGGGCACAGAGAGGAAGCTGCCAGAAGGAGGGCCGGGCATTCTATTCTCCCCCACCTAGCACAGAGAGAGGCCTTTAACAGCCAGACGAAGATAACGTTAGGGGGCAAGGTTGAGTTCTCCTCACAGGATCTCGCCAGAACCCTGACTGTGTGCAACGCACTGCGCATGGAGAGTGGCTGGTCAAGAGCGAGGCCAAGTCCTAAACTATCCCTTTTGTCGTAAAGTGTACACGTTCGGTCAGTCAGCTGCCCTAGGAAGGGGCAGACCCCCAGAGAGAAGGGAGACCTGGGAGAAGTGGGCTTGAGAGTGCGTTGAGGCCCCAAGTTCCCCCTGAAAGAGAGCTTGGACACCCCCTTCTTTGAGGAGGAGGAAGGCAAGCCTGGGAAGCAGGAAAGAGGCGAGAATGGGGCTGTGGGGGACTCTCAGAGTCTGAAGCTCGGTGACAGTCCCCTTTCCCCACATCCCAGTGCTCCTCCGAGGGTCCCAAGCCTTCCCACAGGTTTTGTCTGAAGGGTCCCACTAGATTCAGGTTCGGCCATGGGCAGTTAGAGAGCAGCCTGTGCCCTGCCCCCCAGCCCAGGCCACCCCTGCGGGCCTCCCAGGTCAGTGCAGTCGGGACACCTGGGCCCTCAAGGGGGTCGTGTCTGTGCTCTGCAACCCCGGGGCTGTGCAGCTGCGGGGAGAGCGGGGGGGCTGAGCTGGGGGCTATTTTAGTTCCTTTCCTCAGTTAACTGCTTTTTATATCATTTTAATTACTTTTTATTTCCTTTAATTTACTTTATCTTTTTTTATGGGCAACTATATATATTTTTTTCTCTTCCTGTTTGCTATTTCTTCACCTTAATAAACTGGGTGCTGGGGGGCCTGGGCTCAGGGGAGAGCGTTGATGCAGCCCAAGCAGAAAAGGCTGAGCACTGTCCTCTCTGACTGTACCCCCAAGTCTCTCTGCCAATTGCATCTTGTTCCCTGTGACCCTCTGGACTCTTAAAAACTTCTACCTGTGGGGGTTTCTAGTTGGCTCAGTTGTTTAAACATCCGACTCTTGATTTCACTTTAGGTCACCATCTCATGGTTGTGAGATTGAGCGCCGTTGCGGGCTCTATGCTGACAGCTTGGAGCCTGTTTGAGATTCTCTGTCTCCCTTTCTCTCTGCCTCCCCACCCCCCAAAATAAAAATGAAAAAAATTTTTTAAAAAACACCCCAAAACTTCTACCTGTGGAACTCAGGAGCCCCCTGGCCAGAATTCTCCCCCAGGGTAATAATGAATTTATCTACGCTGATAACACATTTGAACCAGGAAGATGGTGGTGAAGCTATTTTCATAATTAGAAAGGTAAGACATGCCCATTGGCAAGAAATGCAAATACAGAGGTGCGTGAAGTAGAGTGTACATCGCTCAACTCCCCCAAATCATGCTCCAGATTCAGAGTAACCTTGCTCAGATACTCTGCATGTGGAAACATTATCTGTAGCTTACATATTACGCGGACACATTTAAAACTGGGCAGGTAAGGCCAAATGCTAAGCCAATTTGTATTCCTACCAACAGCTCACAAGAGGGCCACTTTCCCCCTTTGCCCACACCCTTACCAGCACAGCGGAGGGTCTGAGGTAGGCCTCTGGAAATTCTTCCCTATCAGCCTTCCCCTGCCCTGCACCCCTCCCCCATTCCTGGGCTGTTTGGATTCAGGAAATGGGGTCGATGTGAGTGACCCTTGTCCATTAATCACTAGGGGATGCAGTGTCCTTGCTGGATAAAGCTTCTGCTCTGGCTCCACCCCCAGGCAGGCTGGGTGCTGTCCCTGCAAAGGTCCCAGGTCCTGCTTCCAAAGCTTGCCAAGGAGCAGAAGCTGCAGGGGAGCAAGGGGACC
>NW_027531425.1:2271548-2296164 GCF_008692635.1 Crocuta crocuta | reverse complement strand
CATGGGTGGTGCCTATCTTCTTATTCATGTGGGCAGACACCCACTGAGCACCAAGTGTGTGAGTCATGCCTGAAGGTCCTTCTGGATTTTTCCCAAATCCCAGAGGGAGTGGGCAGAGCCCTCCCCTCTGCACCCTTCCACCACATCTAATAGCTTCCATGGCTCTGGGGAACGTTCCCAGGATCATGTGTGCGCCTGGCATGAGGCTGCGGTTGGGAAGGTGGGTCTCCCCGCCAGCCTGCTGCAGCGGGTGGGCAGTACGTGGGTGGGCAGGGAGGAGGTGGGTGTCAACACGGCTTCGGAGATGGTCTATCTGCAGGTGAGAGGGATAGGAGGGCCGCCCAAACTAAGGATAAACAGGTGAGAGTGGGTGAAAACAAGCCCGCGGGGGGAAGGGAGAAGGAAAGAGGCAGAGCTGGCTGCCAGGGGACCCCCGTGCACTCCTGGCCGGCTGGGGTGCTGGCTGCCTCGCCGAGGCCTGGTAGCTGGTCTAAAGGTGAGAATTAGTCACCATCCCAATTGGTTTCACTTCTTCCTCTTTGAGTTAACTGAACAGTTATCTTTGACCTCAAAATTAACAGCCCTGGGTTTTAGGACTTAAAAGTTAAGACAGACAGCGTTTTCTCTTTCTCCTTCGGTGGCTTGGCCCTATAAGACTGAACCCCCCCTCCCTCCCCAGAGGGAGGTGTGAGTGGCTGCAGCCTGTGGTACCAGGCGCCTGGTCATCTGGGGTCGGCCTGGTGGCAGTGGGCATGGTGTCCCTTATACCCCAGCTGCGCTCAAATGGAACAAAACACCTCCTTCAAGGAGAGGCAACAGGCATGGCTCATCCCCCACCCATTCCAAACCTCCCTTCGCTTAGCAGTCTCCACTCCAGAGACTGGAAAGACTCACCCTCTCTTTGTCATCTATAGCTGTAGGTGACTTTGACAATGTCCCGGCCAATTAGACATGAGCAAAAACCCGTTTGGCTTTTAGGAAACCCTTGATTTTTTTTTTTTTAACAAATGGAACAGATGTATCTGACACCATCCCTTCCCTCTGTTTGCCTGGAATGGGGATAAGATGCCTGGAGCCATGGCATCCACAGTGTGACTCTGAGTGAAAGGCGAAGAAAGATATAAGATGTTATCCCTGATATTATAGTACCCTAAACCAGTGCCAGCTCCTGACAACCTCCAGACTTCCTGTCATGGGAGGAAAATAAATCCCAGTTCATGTAAGCCCTTGTTAGTTGGTTTTTCTGTTTCTCGTCATTGACAAGCATTCCTAAGTGATAATAAATATGCTTATGGATGTTTTCAAAGCAAGGAGGCTTAAGGGGCCCTCTAGCCTTTCCAGTCAAACAGGAGATGCGTCGCCAGGGCCCTCCATTTAGGAAAGGAAATGTCTGGAAGGACCTCTCTCCTTCCCCAGAGTGGCCTAGACCTTCTAGCTCTGCACACGTTGCCCCACATTGGCCTCAACTGGCCCCCAAATGAAGTTCCCTGTATTGCTTGCTCAGCTCAGGATAAATCTAGGTCCCTGGGCACAGTGGCAAAGACACTCTGCTTAAAATGACAGCATTGCTCTGATGGTCCCTCTGCCCCTCTATTCTCTCAGGATCCCAAAGCGTGCTTCTGAGACACGGGCCAGGTCTTGGGCCTCACCCCCAGGATGATGGCAGGGCTGCTGCAGAGACAGGCTATTCTGTCATGCCCCCATCCTTCTTCCCTGGGATCCTGGGAGCTACCAGGATCCCATCAGGTGCCATTCTCCTGATCCAGACAACATGGAAAATAAAGAGCAGACCCCAGGGAATAAGCAAAAGGAGACCAGGGTCTTCATTATGTTATCACTTTACCACCTTGGAAGGGGATGCTAATTGCCTGGTTAATCCTTGCTAAGTGCTCCTTCTTGCTCACCTTCAAGGGCTCCTCTGCTTTTCCTCCTTGGCCTGCTGTCCAGGCATCCTCCATCCTTCACCTCTTTTGCTCTCATCCTTCATTCATTTTTGTGGCTTCCCTGTCTCCCGAAGCCTGGTCTCGTTGCTCAGCTCACACCTGCTCTTGGGCTCCAGCCGCACATACCCAGCTAGTGCTTACACATCTGCACCTGGGCTTTCTCAGCTTAACGTGTCCCTAGCATAAGTCTTTCCCCCAAGTCTCTTCCTACCCCAGTTTGTCTTCATGACACCATCGCCCCCTCTGTTAGCTTCTCATTGCTGCTATGACAAATTACCACAAACCAAGTGGCTTCTAACATCACACATTTATTATCTTGTACTCCTGGAGACCACAAATCCAAAATGGCTCTTACTAGACTAAAATCAAGGTGTTGACAGGGCTGCATGCCTTCTGGAAGCTCTAGGGAAAAATCCATTTCCTTGTCTTTTCTGGCTTTCCAAGGCCACCTGCAATTATGGCCTTATGGCCAGCAATTATGTCCCACTGAGCTCTGCAGTGTCCTCACATTTCCTTCTGTAAAGGTCATGCCTCCTTCTTTCTTTACCTTTAAAATTTTTTTATCTATCTATCTATCTATCTATCTATCTATCTATCTATCTATCATCATCTATCTATCTATTTACATAATCTCTACACCCATCGTGGGGCTCAAACTTACAAGCCCAAGATGAAGGGTCACACATTCTACCAACTGAGCCAACTAGGTGCCCCCTCCTTCTTATAATTCTTCTTATTATGAACTATTGTGATTACATTATCCCCTGGATAATCCAAGATTATCTTCCCACCTCAAGGTCCTTACTTTAGTCACATCTGCAAAGTCGATTTTGCCACATAGGTAACTCAGTCATAGTTTCCAGGGATCAGGACTCGAACATCCTTAGGAGCCATTGTTCTACCTATCACACCTCCTTTCAATAAAGGTTGCTACCATGGGGTGCTTGGGAGGCTTATTCGGTTAGGCAGCCTGGGTGGCTGACTCTTGATTTTGACTCAGGTCATAATCTCATGGTTAGAGAAACTGAGCCCCTTGATGAGATTGAGCCCTGTGTCAGGCTCTGCACTGACAAGGTAGAGCCTGCTTGGGATTCTCTGTCTTCCTCTCTCTCTCTGCCCCTCCACTGCTCATGCTCTGTCTCTCTCAAAATAAACTGTAAAATAATAATCATAGTTGCTACTGTTACTAGCAATTTTGTAGTCTAGGCTCTGGGCTGATTTTTCTTTTTTTTCCCTAAGTATTTTCATATACAATTGAGATGATACAAAATGAAGAGAGGCCTTTAGGACTCCCAAGAATCTACTGTCAGGAGTAAACTACTCATCTGCAGACACAGGCTAACTTTCATGAAAAGGGAGGGATGCCACAGAGGTCAGAACAAAAGTTTAGAGGAGAGAGATGAAAGCTGTGGTTGGATTTCAGAATTGTTATGGACCACTTTTCCCCTTTTGAACAGGAGTATACATAGCAGCTGTCTTCTGCCCCTGCTACACTGCATACAGGGTATGGTGGGAGCAGATAACTCATCTTTGGTTTAACTGGTCAAGAGGAAGTGTTCATTGGAGCCTGTTTAAGAACCCACACCTGAAGAGTCTTATCTGCACCTGGACTTGACGTAGATGATGAGATACAGCTCGTGGTGCAGTGAGGTGCGTTAGGGTTTTGTGGAGAGAGGAGCAGGGGAAGAGTATATTTTGCATGCCAGAGGGATGCAAACATTAGGGACCAGAGGGCAGAAGTGGCCATCTTCCAAGATGGCCTCCCTTGTTTATGAGTTCCAACAATCACAGCTTTGCGTGGTCCCTTGCACACTGCACCAGATACGCATGGCAAAAGTGATGCTACACAACTTCTGAGGTAGCTCATCAAGGACTATGGCTGTAATTTGGAATATGTTATCTCTCTGTGTCTCTCTGACTCTGTCTTTCTCTCAGATTACTCACTGTGGGGAAGGCAAGCTCTTATGTTGTGAGTAACCCATAGAGAAGCCCCTGTGGTGAAGAAGAGAGACCCTGAGCCAGAAACCCCCAACCAAGCCACCTCCAGAATCCTGAGCCTCAGAAACTTTGTGAGATACAGTCATTGTTTTCTGTCACTAACTTTTGGGGTCATTTGTTATGTAGTGATATCTGTTTCAAGGGGCTGGAGAGGTATGCTTTAAGAGGTATGATCTCCTGAAGCAATTCCACTGTTCAAATGTCCTTAATCAGCGCTGTTGAGTGGGGCCTCTTTTATAGCTGTTTCCTCTGCCCGGGATGCCTGATTTTCATGGGGCCAACTTTCTTATCCAGCTCTCTCCAGAAAGCTTCTCCTGGTTGCCCAACCCAAAGTAGTGCCCCTGTGACTCATTTTCATGCCTTCCTCCAGTAATTCTCTGCTTAGCATTTCTCACTCTGTTATGTTTGTTTGGTTTTTGTTATCTGCCTCTCCCACTAGAATAGAAGTTCCATGAGAGAGGGAGCTTGTCTCTTGCTCTGCACCTAAAACTGTGCCCGGCATAAATAAGTGAGCCCAAAGAACGCTCATTTCCTGCCATCACGTCCCTATAGCTGTCCCTCCCGTCTTACCAAACAAGTGGAAGTTTCTTTTCAGTCATCCTGTTTCACACATTGTTCTTTCTCCTAGGTGCCTTTCCCTTCTTCCTCTTTTGGTGAAAACCTAAGCATCTTTTAAGAATCCAGAGTGTCTCCCACAATAACATTCACCATCCAGTGGTGTGATTGATCGTCTAAGCGTCTGTCTTCTGTCAGGTGCTGGACTCCGGAGGCCCCGGGCTGCGGTTCCTTCACTGTTGCGTCTCTAAAGATCTGGCCGAGCTCTGGCCCTGTGGCCCTCCGCGAGATGAGTCACGAGAGAGGGAGGCCCTGTGACAGATGGCTGGGACTGGTCTGTAGCCACACTGTGTCCCCGTCCCTAGGGCCTTGCTCCCTACTAGCTGAGGAAGGGGTGGGATTCACCCTGTACCCCCATATGCATTGGCGTTTGCTCCTAAGTAAAACCCAATGTGTGACTTGATCTTTGAGAGAGACTGGTGAATTGTGGGCACCTGGAAATAGGCTTGAGGGTGGAAAGAAGGACCTTAGAGATCAGGCACTTGAACCCCAGAACAGACTTCTGTTCATCTCAAGGTGGGACGCTGGAGCAAATGGGTTCTGTCGGGCTTCCAATGGTACCGGCTTCCAATGGTGCCGGTACCTCTGCTCCCCTTCGTTAGTCCGTAATGCACACTAGCAAGCTACGTTACTGTCTGCCTTGCTCTCCTACCATATAGTGGCTGGAGGGCCGAGTTGCTGGGGCTTGGGGGGTAGGATGACATTGGTGACAAGAGGGAATATGTGAATTAGGAGGCAGAGACAAAGGGGAGGAGAAGGGAAAGAAGAGGGGCCATAGCTGGCTCAAGACTCTCCTACTTTGAAACTCCCAACACAGCCCCNCCAGGACACCCCCCCACCCCCGCCCCCACCATGAAAAGCCCTTTCTCAGAACAAAAGCCCTGTCACTGAAAGCACTTATTTAACAACAATAACAGCAAAACACACTAGGTACAAAAACATCTTTCTCAAAAAATTTTTCTACTTCAATTCAACAAATATTTATTTTCCTGAAAAAGCAGGGATATATAAAGAAATAGAAACATGTGGATTTGTTGTTTGGTTTTGATTGAAAAGCCTATCGGCACAACCAGGAGAACAGCGCTGCCCCAGCGAGCCGAAGCACAATGGGAAGGCATTTTTAAAATAGAAAAGAACACTAATATATAAATACACCAAGGTGATTTTAAAACACAGCGGCCCCTCAGTGCTAGAGTGGGGGATGGGTCTCATGCTCGCAGGCAGCAAGTCTTCTGTCTTCCCTTCCCAGTGGGGTGCCAGGGCCCACAGTTAATCCAGGCTGAGCCTCGATCATGGTGGCCATATGATATGGGGGCACATGTAGAACTGTCATTAATAAGCGTATACCTGGGGTGTCGGGGTGGCTCAGTCAGTTGAGCTTCCGACTCTTGATCTTGGCTCAGGTCTTGATCCCTGAGTTGTGAGTTCAAGCCTCACCCTGGGCTCCACGCTGGGATGAAGCCTATTTAAAAAACAAAACAAAAGATATACACCTCCCCCTGACCCCTGCCAAAGGTATATCCAACTAGCAAAAATGGGAAAACTCATTTAGAAAGCATGTGGGAGTCCAGAGAGCCACCTTTGGATGGAGAAAGAACACTCACATTTCCCCATCTGTAAAAGGGGTTTGGTGGCTTCTACTGTTCTTTCAGGTGCTAATAGGCTGCAATTTCAAAGGGGTTAGTCAAGAATCCAGGGGCAAACAAGGTGGAAGGGATTTGCCAATCCCATTGGGGACCTTATGGGTACCTCTGTTAGAAACAAAGGACCAGGCCACAGTCAGTTAAGTGTCCGACTTCGGCTCAGGTCATGATCTCACCATTGTTGCTGGTTCTCGAGTTCGGGTCCTGTGTCGGGCTCTGTGCTGACAGCTCAGAGCCTGGAGCCTGTTTCAGATTCTGTATCTCCCCCTCTCTCTGCCCCTCGCCTGCTAGTGCTGTCTCTATGTCTCTCTCAAAAATAAACATTAAAAGGAAGGAAGGAAGGAAGGAAGGAAGGAAGGAAGGAAGGGACCAGGCCAAATGAATTGCAACCCCAAAACTCCTCTAGGGAAAACCGGCAGGCCCGTCCCAAATCCTAGCGGCAGTGTGTAACCTGTGCACCATGATGCCTTCACAGGCTTCCGTCATGTGTGAAGTTGCTCTTTGCCACCACTGTGGGTATAGCTGCACTTTAGTGATATGTGTCATGCAGCACGTGGAGCTGGGCATGTCGTGTCAGCTGGGACCAAGCAGGGTCCAACGGTAATGCCAGGTAGAACTTTGCCAGGCTGGTGTCAGAGAGAGACAGCTGTACCCCAAGGCTGGACAAGTCAGGGCGAGTGGGAGACCAGGGCAAGTGCTTTCCTGGACGCCGCGTCTTTGCGTCCTGCAGCGGCGAGTGCGATGTCCACGCTGGTTTGGTCAGTGTTGTTTTGAGTTGTTTCAGTCCCTTCAAGGACACTGCCAACCATTCTAGTATCTGCAAAGGTGCCCCAAGCACTGTAGGGGACTCCCGGGTGAGGGGGTCCTTGGCGGCCAGCTTCCTCCGCGTTCCTGCCTCGCTGGGTAGAGAATGACTCTCAGGCTCACTCCGGTTTCCTTCCTGACCTCGGAGCTCTGTCTGCCTCGGCTGCCTCCCTTCCTCTGCTGCTGTTCTCTGTCCCTACCCCACGCCCACCCCACCCAGAGGCACCCCAGGGGGACTTGCCATGCCCTCTAGCCCCTGTCCCACGCCCACAGATGCTTCTCAGCGAAGGCCATTCCCTGGCTTAATTATTTGCAGATCTGCTTTTGCTTTTGGGTCTCCCAAAGTCCAAAGACTCTTCAGATAATTAAACCTGGAGGGACAGGCGGAAAGAGACCCACCCCCTGGGCCTTTGGAACTGGGCTGGGCGATTAGGTCATAATTGATCTTTATTGTTGAAGCTGAAGGTTATATATCCCCGTTCTCGGAGGAGTCTGGGTCACTGCTGCCCCACCCCAGGCTGGCCGCAGCCAAAGCCGACCTGCCCCGGAGGAGCCTGGAGCGCTGCCTTCAGCCTCAGCCAGGTGGACCTGGGGACCGTGGCTGGGCTGTTTCCTCCCCTTATCTCCGTGGAGGCCCCCCTACCCCACCCACCGCCGACCTCACTGCATTTCTCACCCTGCTTGTCACCGCCACACCTTTCGTCTCCCTGGGCCATCTCAGCCCCTGGGACTCCAGACCGGGATCAGCCCTCCTGGGGACCAAAGCCCAGGGTCAGAGAGAAGTGCTCAGGCACGTCTCTACAGCAGTCTTTACTCCCAAGTTCTGAGAGCTTTCCCAGGCATGCCCTGGAAAGGAAACCGGGGCGGGAGCAGTGAGGTTCCCTAAAAATATATTTAGATTTCCCAGTGGAGGGACGAGTGGGAGGGTGGAAGGCAGGACTGTGAACTACACTGGACATTCCGCTCCACTCTGTCCCTGAGGCACGGAGGCTCCTGCTGGAGGAAAAAGAAAATCCTCCCTGGAAAAGAATGGGAAAAAGAAAATTCTTCTACCCACCAGTAAATCTCCCAGGGCTGTCCTGGGCCGTGGAGATTAATTACATTATTATTTGTGATTATAATACATTTTATAGCATACTCTAAAACATTTTTACTGATTTCATTTTGCTCATCCGCATGACCTCATTTGTCCGGAGCAATGAGGGAGGGCAGAGATGAGCTCCGTGTCGTAAACAAGAGAGCTGGGGACAAGTCAAACCAAAACCCAAGTGCCCTGCCTCTCCACCTCAGATCGGTTATGCATTTCCTTGTGACAACGTGGGGGCCTCCTCTGGGAGGTTGTGACTTTCACTTGCTGGGTTGAAATCCCCCTAGTAAGACTTCGGGGAGATGCATCAATACCCCGAGAGGGGGCTCAAGGTTTCCTGCCTCTTTTAAGTGGCAGGTCCCTCCTGGGCCTGTGTGCCAGTGTGTCTTGCTCTGGAGAGCAGTACCCACTTAGAGTGACTACAGTTATCATTATCCCATGCCCACCGCGTGCCAGGGTGTGTGGCGAGAGCTTACATGAATTACCCTATTGAATTCCCCCAATAAATCTGAGTGGAAGGCTCTCTGATTGTCTCAGATGAGGTGATAGGATCAGAGAAGAATCTGCCCTAAGGTCACAACGCTGGTGAGAGGCAAGAGCCAAGATTTAAACCCAGGACCTCCCAGACTCTGGAGCAAGTGCCTTAACCGTGAAAGACATCCGATGGCACAAGACTGTTCCCTGAGAGGGAACACATCCCCAGCTAATGTGCCTCCTGGTGAGAGTGGAGACATTGATAAGAGAAACCAGAGGGCAGCAAAGATGAACTGAGCGTCAGAGATCGTGCAGCCAGGGCCCCTCAGGAGCGGCAGGTAGGGGGGTGGGGTGTAGGCTGCTGCTGATGCCATGGTGCAGGCAAGGAAATGGAGGCCCACGGAGATGGAGTGGTTGGCCCTGGATCAAATGGCAGAGCTAGAACGAGAGCCGGGGTGTCCTGGCTTGCAGGTTCCGAGCTGTCCCCTCGCCTCATCCCAGGTCACTGGCAGCTTCTTCCTCCAGCTTCACAGCTTTACCCATGTCAGAGGCCATCGGCAGGATCTATGATCATCTCCCCTTTTCAGCCTGTAAAGAAGCTTCTTGGATTAAAAATAAGCCCCCAGAAACACTAGCAAAGAAACAAACAACTCCTCAAATAGTGAGACCTGAGTTATGCTCCTATGAGTACCCACATCAATGCCTGATATGTTCAACTCGTCGTCTCCTAACGGCAGCCCTCCGTCCCCATCCCCACCCCTGTTGTGTTAGAACCAGGGCAGAGAAACACCCAGAGTGGCAGCCGGCCCCAGCACCCAACCGGAGCTTTGGTTTGGCTCCCAGACCCCGAGACCTCAGTCTGGTACAGAAGAGACAACCGTCCTGGCTATAGTGCTGGAGTCCAGTAACCCCCGCCTCACAGCTCACCCCTGCCCCCCACCCACCCCACTGCCTGCACCTGCACCGGGGCCATTTTCTTAACTATTCAGGTCTCCAGTCCCTGGGGGACTGTGTCCGGAGCGCAAAGAAGCCACACCTGCGTGGGGATTTTAGCAGGGTCACGGCAGTTCTGGGTGAGTCTTCTGCAGACTCTGGCCGGAAACCTAGCTCTTAAAAAAAAAAAGGAGGGGGGTCTTGATATAGAGAGACTGCTAATGTTTATGGTGTAAAAGCTCTTATAGTGGCTGATTGCAAGGTACTAATGGATTTAACATTCCTGAACGTTCAGCACCTGGCTCTTGTGAACGGGCATGAGCTGGCCCCAGCATACCATTGCCCCTTCCTCTGCTGCCCACCTTTGGCTCCCAGATGTCCTTGATGCAGGGGCAGATTTTAATTTCGTCTCAGTCCCTGGCAGGTGTCTGACAAACAGTCTAGGAAAACCAAGTCCCAGACAGTCCATATCCCCAAGCTCCCGGGCTCCAGCCACAGGGGAAAGAAGCAAACAGTGTAAAGCCTTGATGTCTGAAAGGGTTTTTCTTCCAAGAAGTTCAAAGCAGTGGCTGTGTCTGATCTTACCTTATCCTCTCACCACCCTGGGAAAGTGGGGAGATGGCAGGATGATGCTGGTAACCCTTCCTGAATGATGGGGACACTGAGGCCCAGAGAGCTTTGACAGCTTGGTCAAGGTCACCGGCAGTTTGGAGCAGAGGCTGGAATGGGAAGCTTGGTCATGCCTTACATGCCCAACCTCATGGCCCCTTCCCCCACTCTGCCTTCTCCTGACCCCACAGAGGAGGCAGGTGGGGATGGAGCAGCATAAGATCTCACTGTGGTTTTCCCAGACAGATCCCAGGCCTTACTCCCCAGCTCTCCCAGTCTCAGACCACACACCCTTAGCGCCTCCAGGGGAGCTGGCCCGACAGGCTTCCCTTGGGGTTGTGCCAGCTCCGTCTCCGCTCATTAGCAGGTCTGTTTCCAGGTGGATCCACCATGGGGTCATTAAAGCAATAAACAAGTTCCCGGATTGTCGGTGGGCTGGACCTGGCACCCACCGTTCCCTGCATTGTGTGGAGTTCCAGCGGGCCCACACAACCCCCTGAACAATGCCTCACTTCCTCCCAGGAAGCTGCAGACCCGGGCCAGTCTCCTGGGCTCGCCCACGTGCTCTGGCCAAGTCATTGTGTCCAAGACGGCCGGGTCCAGCCATTCCCATGACCAGGGTAATTGCATCCTCTCCGCCGTCCAAAAGCAGGAGGGCAAGGGGTCGGGGGCCAAAGAGCCGTAGCTCCCCATGGCTCCCCAGCTCCACAGTCCCCGGATCAGGGGTACAAAGAGGACCCAGAAACAGATGAGGCTGGAGCCCTGACCAAGCTTCTCAGCCCTCCCGGCACCCCTTTCTCTCTCTGTTTGGCTAGCATTGTTCTCTGTGTCCCCAAAGTGTTCTTGTCTCTATCCCCACAGAGGAGCTGAGTGGTGGCACGGAACAGAGTCCATCAATAATGTGACCACAAGGTCATCCAGCTTTGTGGACAGTCGCCACAAAGGATTGGTGGAGAGGAACACTGAGCAGCCCAGGGTGTACTTTCTTGAGGGAGTCTAACAGGTCCTCAGTGGGGCCACAGTCACAGCCAACTTGGATTTCTTCCTTTTAAACATCTCTGTCTGGGAATGATGCCTTAGGGACAGGAAAGGACATGGGATAGAGGGAGCTAGGATCTGAAAGGAAGACAAAACCTGCAGTTGGGGACCAGGCCAAGAGGCCTAGGTCAGGTCTGTGGAACTTCACGTGCAGCCCGGAGAGCCTGCCCCTGGGGGTCCAGGGGATAAGAAGTGTCGAGGTCTGAAGGCCAAGGTGCCAGAGACTCTGTGTGCAGTCTCCTGCCCTTGCCAAGACCCAGCAAGAGCCGGTGAGGCTGATGTGTTTTGTTGAGAGCCAGCTCTGCATCAGCTGAGCACGGTCTGCTCCGGCTGCTGGGCATTGGCCCAGAGCCCTCACCTGGGGGAGCACTTACAGCTCATTCTTGCAGACAGCTGGTAGTAGGTATGGGAGGCTCTGGATTGTGGAGGCTGATGAAGAAAGGTCTTGGCTGGGGGTGGCAGGTGGGAAGGATGAGCTGGGAAAGTGGCTTTTCACAGGGAAAGGAGCCTCTGCTGTAGGATGGCTTTGGGGTAGAGATGTTAGAAATATGTTGAAGGGGTGGGAAGGTGGAGACTGAGACTGGCTTCCAGTGTAGGTCATGGTAGTGTTGCCTTTTGGTTTTCTTTTCTTTTTAAGTTTATTCATTTATTTTGAAAGAGAGAGAGAGTGAGTGCGAGGGAGGGAGGGGTAGGGACAGAGAGAGGGAGAGACCCCAAGCAGCCCCCCCACCATCATTGCAGAGCCTGAAATGGGGGTTTGAACTCACAAACCACATGTGAGATCATGACCTGAGCCGAAATCAAGAGTCAGGTGTATAACCAATTGAACCACCCAAGCGCCTCATCTTTTTAAGTTAACTTTATTGAGATATAGCTGACTTAAAATAAAATACAACATTTTTAAGGGGACAGTTCAATAATGTTTGACAAATATTTAAAACTATGTAACCACCACCACCAAGATAAAGAACATGTTCACCACCCCCAGAAAACTCCCCTGTGCCTCTTTGCAGCCAACCTCCCTCCAGCCACTGCTGTGGTTTCTGTCACTATAGAATAGTTTTGCAAATACAGGATTTTCATATAAAGAGAACCATAGAGTATGGACCCTCTTGTATCAGGCTTCACCCAGTTGTTGCGTGTGGAAGTAGTTTGTTTCTTGGCATTGCTGAGTAGTATTCCACTGGGGTGCTTTAGTACACTTTGTTGATCCATTCACATATCAATAGACATTTGGATTATTATTTTTTAATTTTTGTTTTTTATTTATTTTTAATGTTTATTTATTTTTCAGAAAGACAGAGAAACAGAGTGCAAGTGGGGGAGGGGCAGAGAGAGAGGGAGACACAGAATCTGAAGCGGGCCCCAAGCTCTGAGCTGTCAGCACAGAGCCCCACGCAGGGCTCAAACTCACAAACCGTGAGATCCTGACTTGAGCCGAAGTTGGAAGCTCAGCTGACTGAGCCACCCAGGTGCCCCAGTAGACATTTGGATTATACCCAACTTGGGACTGTTATAATACAACCTCTGATAACATTAGTGTAAAAGTCTTTATGGATATATATTTCCTTTTCTTTTCTTTTCTTTTCTTATTTTAAAGTTTTTAACGTTTATTTATTTTTGAGAGAAAGAGGGACAGAGCGTGAGTGGAGGAGGGACAGAGAGAGAGGGAGACACAGAATCTGAAGCAGGCTACAGGCTCCGAGCTGTCAGCACAGAGCCCGACGTGGGGCTCGAGCTCACGAACTGCGAGATCATGACCTGAGCCAAAGCCGGACACTCAACCGACTGAGCCACCCGGGTGCCCCTATATATTTCCTTTTCTTTTTGGGTTTATTTATTTATCTTGAAAGAGCAAGCACATGCAGGGGAGGGGCAGAGAGAGAGAATCCCAAGAAGGCTCCTTCCTGTCAGTGCAGAGCCAGAGGCAGAGCTCGAACCCACAAACTGTGGGCACTTAACCAACTGAGCCATCCAGGCACCCTATGTGGGAGATATTTTTTCATTTCTCTTGGGTATTCTATTTAGTAGGGGAACTGTTAGGTTATATGTGGGTATATGTTAACTTTATAAGAAATTGCTGAATGTTTTCCAGAGTGGCTGTAGCCTTTTACATCCCCACCAACAATACAGGGGAATTCTTGTTGCTCTGCACCCTTGCCTACACTTGTATTGTTCATCTTTTTTCCTTTTAGCCATTCTAATAGGAACGTAGTAACATCTCATTGTGTATTTAATTTGCATTTCCTTGATAGCTCATGCTGTTGAGTGTGCCTATTGGCCATCTACATATTTTCTTGGTGAAGTGATTGTTCAAATCTTTTGTCCATTTGAAAAACTATATTGGGCTGTCTTCTTATTGAAGTGTAAGAATATATACATTATACTTTAATTATATATTCTGGGAGCACCTGGCTGGTTTAGTCAGTAGAGCGTGCGACTCTTAATCTCAGGATTGTGGATTCAAGCCCCACATTGGGTGTAGAGATTACTTAAAAATAAAATATTTTAAAAAAATATTTTAAAAATATTCTGAATATATCTTTATATACTCTGAATACGAGTCCTTTGTAAGATACATGATTGAAAATACACAGGCTATGACCTGTGACTTCCTTTTTCATTTTCCAAAAATGTCCTTTGAAGAGCAGAAGTTTCTAATTTCAGTGGAGTCCATTTTATTGTTTCTTTCTTGGTGTCCTTAGAAATCTTTCTTATCCCAAGGTCACAAAGATTTTCTCCTGTGTTTTGTTTTAGAATTTTGTCATCTCAGCTGTTATGTTTCAGTCTATGATCCATTTCTAGTTCATTTGGCCTGTGTTGGGAGGTTGGGGTCAAGGTCCATTTTTTTCCATAAGACCCTACAGTTGTCCCAACACCATTTGTTCAAAAGATGTCCTTTCCTCCTTAAATTACCAGGGCACCCTGTCACCCATCAAGTGACAAAACATGTGTAGGTCTTTTTCTGACCTCTCTATTTTGTGTCACTGATGTATATGTCCATCCTTATACCGATGCCACACTGGCTTGACTACTACAGCTTTATAGTAGTTCTTGAAGTCAAATAAGATAAATCCTATCTTGCTCCTCTTTTTCAAGAGGGGCTTGGATATTGTAGGTCCTTTTAATTTCTCCATAAATTTTATTTTTTTATTATTTTTTCCACATAAAATTTTAAATTAAAAAATGTTTATTTATTTGGTGGGGGGGGGGCGGGACAGAGAGGAGGAGAGAGAGGATCCCAAGCAGGCTCCAAGCTGTTAGTGCAGAGCCCCCATGCAGGGCTCGATCTCACAAACCATGAGATCATGACTGGAGCTGAAATCAAAAGTTGGATGCTTAACTGACTGAGCCACCCCGGTGCTCCTCCATATAAATTTTAGAAAAAACTTGTCAATTTCTGCAAAGATTACTGGATGATTGTCTTAACCTTTTTGGGCTGCCATCACAGAATTCTAGATTTACCATTGGCTTAAACAACGGAAATGTACTTCTCACACTTCTGGATGCCAGGAAGTCCAAGATCAAGGGACTGGCAGATTTGGTGTCTGGTAAGAGCCTACTTCCTGGTTCATAGCTGACTGTCTTCTCATTGTGTCCTCATGTGGAAGAAGGTATAGGGATCTCTCTGGGGACTTTTTTTTTATAAGAGTACTAATCCTATTTGTGAGGGCTCTGTCTCCATGACCTAATCACCCTCCAAAGGCCCAATTTCCTAATATAATCACACTGGGATTAGGGTTTCAGCATATGAATTTGGGGGTGGGAGGGCAGACACAATCATTCAGTCTATAGAAGTTATTTTGATTGGGATTACACTGAATCTGTAAATCAATTTTGGGAAAATTAACATTTCAACAATATTGAGTCTTCACATCCATGAACATGGCGAATCTCTTCATTTATTTAAGATCTTTAATTTCTCTGATCAATATTTAATAGTTTTCCATTGAAATGTCTTACATATCTTTTATTAAATTTATCTCTAAATATTTCATATTTGTTGATGCTACTGTAAATGACACCTTTTCATTTTCCAATAGTGTGTTATAAGTATATACAAATACAAGTAATTTTTTTTTTTTTTTTGTATATTGATCTTGTATCCTGCAACTTTGCCCAACTGATTTATTAGCTGTAGTGGTTGGTTTTTTTGTTTTGTTTATAGAGGTTTTTTTTGTAAATTACCTAGAGCTTTCTGCATTCATATCATTTTAGCCATGAATAAAGACCATTTTATTTCTTCCGTTACTAACTGTATGCCCTGCATTCCTGGAATATCCTACTTTGTATATTCTTGGGTTCCACTTGCAGAAACTTTGTCAAGGCGTTGTGTCTATTGTTCAGGAGGGTTATTAATCTGTAGGGTTTTTTCCCTTGTAATATCTTTGGTGATGACATCTGGGTAACAGTGGGCTCATAAAATGAGTTGGGAAATAGTCCTCTCACTTCTGTGTTCTGAAACAATTTGTACATGGTTTGTTTCATCTTTAAATGATTGATAGAATTTTGTCAATTTTTAAAAACTTATGAATTCACATCTTTAATAGATAGAGAGCTATTGAAATTTTCTGTTTCTTCTTGGGCCAGTTTTTCTAACAGGTATTTTTCAAGTAATTTGTCCATTTCATGTAAGTTGCCAAATTTATTGTATAACGTTGTTAATAATACTCCCTTCTTATCCTTTGAATGTCTGTAG
Source organism: Crocuta crocuta (assembly GCF_008692635.1). Taxonomy (NCBI): domain Eukaryota; kingdom Metazoa; phylum Chordata; class Mammalia; order Carnivora; family Hyaenidae; genus Crocuta; species Crocuta crocuta. Next base: position 2,280,321 of record NW_027531425.1, on the reverse strand, counting down.
GATCTGAAGTGATGCTCCCTCCCTTTTGTTCTTGATATTGGTAATTTGTATGTTTTCTCTTTGGTTGTTAATCAGTGTAGCTAGAGGTTTATCAATTGTATTGATCTTTTTAGAGAACCAGTCTTTGTTTTCATTGATTTTCTTCATTGTTGGTCTGTTCCCTATTTAACTGATTTCTAGTCTTATCTTTATTATTTTCTTCCTAACATTGCTTTTTGAAAGTTATAGAAGGGCATAGGTTCCTACTCCCATCTTCAATCATAGATCATGGAAGGTCTGAATGGAAATGGGTCTTAGAAGTAGTTTTGTCCAGCCCTTTCATTTTATAGGCAAACAGAAATCCAAGGGGGAAAAGTTTTTCCTCAAGCCACTTAGTTTTCTTTCAAGGCCAGCTCATTTATTAATTTATTTATTTCTTCTTCACTAATATAGTCTTATTCATTCATGTAAGGCATAATTGTTGAACTTATATTGTGGGCCGGAGACTGTGTTCTGTTCTAAGAAGATGAATAAGTCATAGTCTCTGTCTTCAGAAATCTTCCAGCTTAATGAGGGAGATAGCAAGTAATCAGACAATTACAGGCAGTACCTAGGGCTATAATAGAGTTGTTTTTAGGGTGCCATGAATGCACTGAGGAAAGAATGACAAACTCTAATCACTGGTGTGAACATAAGGGTGCAGGTTGGTCCGGGCAGAATTTAGAAAAGACTTTTAAAATGGATTGAGCAGGCAAAAGAACTCTTCTTCACTCCAGAAAGAGCTTTGTGAATCTACTAAATATTTGTTTAAATAAAGCAAATAGAGGGGTGCCTGGGTGGCTCAGTTAGTTTAGTGTCCAACTTCAGCCCAGGTCATGATCTCACAATTCGTGGGTTTGAGGCCCGCACTGGGCTCTGTGCTGACAGCTCAGAGCCTGGAGCGTGCTTCAGATTCTGTGTCTCCCTCTCTCTCTGCCCCTCCCCTGCTCACACTCTCTCAAAGAAATAAATAAGTAAATATTTATAAAAATCAGTAAGCAAACAAACAAATAAGGCAAATAGAAAGCCATGTAAGTTTTAATAAGAAGCCATCAGTTAATCAATTAGCTAGTTTTGTGTCCAGCATCCTGCTAAGAGGTTTGGGAGAATACAGATTATGCAGATGATTCAGTCATGTTTTCTAGCAAATAGATATTCTCTCAGATTCCCCCTTAGTAATTTTCTTTTTTGCAGATGACTGATCTCATCCATAGAAGGTAAATATATTTAGAAGCTGTAGAGTTATCTTACTGATATTGACATCTTTCTCTATTATCTGCTTACCTATTGCTGCATAACAAATTCCACCCAAATGTAGTAACTTAAAACAATAAATATTTATCATCTCACACAGTTTCTGAGGGTCAGGAATCCAGCGGTAGCTTGGCTGAGTGTTTCTGGCTTAGTATCCTTAGAAGGTCTCTCATGAAAGCGGCTGGGGCTACAGTCTCTGAAGGCTTGACAAGGGCCGGGGGGCCTGCCTCCAAGCCTAGAGGCTACAGGCAGGAGGCCTCACATGTGGGCCTTTCCACAGACGCTGCTTGACGTGCGGGTGTCTTCCCCTAGAGTGAATAATCCAGATGCCACTCTGCCTTTTAGGAGCTGGTCTCCAAATCACACACTATCACCTGTGCCTTATTCTGTCTATTAGCAGTGTCACCAAGTCTAGGGACACTTGGCCAGGTCAGCTAGAAAGGCATAAGACTCTTGATCTCAGGGTTGTAAGTTTGAGCCCCACATTGGGTATAGAGATTACTAAAAAATAAATAAATAAACTTTTTAAAACAAGTATCACTAAGTCTAGCCCACACTCAGTGAGAAGACATTACATTAGGGCAAGGGTATGCACACCAAAAAGTGGGGATCGTTTGGGGCCATTTCAGAGAGTTACTACCACAGATACCCTCGTACACTGACTGTAATATTAACAATCTGGAAGCTTAGTGACACTAAGATTGAAATGGCCAGTTTGCTTTTGCCTCATTTTCTTTCTCCCTCCCTCTCTTTCTTTCTTTAATTATTTTCTTCCTTCCTTCCTCTTTGTCTTTCTTTTTTTCTTTCTTTTTCTCTTCTCTCTTCTCTTCATTCCTTTCCTTTCCTTTCCTTTCCTTTCCTTTCCTTTCCTTTCCTTTCCTTTCCTTTCCTAGTAATCGCTACTCCCAACATAGGGTTCGAACTCACAAACCCAAGATCAAGAGTTGCATGCTCCACCGACTGAGCCAGTCAGGTGCCCTTCCCCGTGGAACTTCAAAGGGCCTACTTCTTAGAAATGAAAGTATTTTGTAGACTCGAATCCTCTTTATGGATATACTATTACAACCTCAGATAGAATGTACTAGTTTTATTGAGAACTGTATCCAGCCCCATACTGGGAGAAATACCTTAGATACAGGAGGCAACTTCAAGGAATCTTCTAGAAGGATATAATCATTATCCTTTGGCAGTTTAGAATTATGCAGAATTATGACTTTATTTATTCTAGGGACTGAGGATGCAGCAGTAAATAAGACAGAAGGGAGTAGGGATGATGTTATATTTGTGTATCCCCCAAATTCATATGTTGAAGCCCAAACCACCAATGCGATGGTTTTTGGAGATGGGGCCATTGGTAATTAGGTTTAGATGAGATTCTGAGGGAGGGGGGTCCATGATGGGATTAGTTATTATAAGAAGAAGAAGAGAGATGAGAGCTCTCTCTCTGTTTACCAAATGAGGATACAGGGAGAGGTGGCCATCTATAAGCCAGGAAGAGAGTTGTCCTCAGGAACCCTGAGGCACCTTGATCTTGGACTTCTAGCCTCTAGAACTGTGAAAAGTGAATTTTTGTTACTTAAGACACCCAGCCTGTGGCATCTTGTTATAGCAGCCTGAGCAGACTAATATAAAAGGCTGCTGCCACCCGATTGAGTAGAAGCAAGACTGAATTCACAGCATTTGGATTCTACAAGGTGTTCAGTGGTAGAGGAACCCACAGGCTTTCACAACAGTGTCGGTCTGCAGAGGGGCAGGGCTGATGGAAGGGAAGTCCAACAGTTGAAGAAGTGACTGAAAATGTGATTGGGGAGTATGGAAGTAAACATTTAGAGGGCCAACTTGTGGTGCTAAACCAATAGTAGAATATTTGGAAAGGAATCACACTGTTGGCAGAGGGGTAGGGTCACTCTAGCATTGGCGTAGAGTGCACTGATGAAGTCTTGTTTTTAAGAAAATATTCTTCTGTTTGCATATAGCTTGTCATGAAAAAGCTATTTAAAGTGGGAACAAGTGCTAAGACCTAATTTACTTTTCTGAGACTCAAGAGAATAGAACACAGCAAGGAGGCTTGTATAGAATCAGAGACCAGCCACAAAATGTAGAGCCAGCCACGAAATAATGGTGCCCACTCTTGTGCATTCTGGTGACAAGGAAGGGCTCTCTCTCTCTCTCTCTCCTTAAGGAGTAACCCAGCTGGTATATATCTAAGTCTTCTCTAAAAGTTCTCGGAAAGATAGCATTGCATGCTTGAGTCAAAATCAGAGAAAGTTTTGGGGGAGACCTACATGCTGAAGAGAGCTGATTCAGCTGCAAAAACAAAGGCCAAGGTCACCGTGGCTTATACCAGATGGCAATTTATTAGTTACTCCTCTAATTGTCTAAGAATAGGCAGTACAAAAGTTCGTAGTATCAGAGACCCATACTCCTTTTTCTTTTTAAGTTTATTTATTTATTTTGAAAGAGAGTGAGCACGCATGAGTGGGGAAAGGGCAGAGAGAGAAAGAGAATCCCAAGCAGGCTCTGCACTGGCAGCATTATGCCAGATGGGGGACTCGAACCCACCAATAGTGAGATCATGACCCGAGCTGAAATCAGGAGTTGGCCACTGAATCGACTGAGCCACCCAGGCATCCCCATACTCCTTTTCAATGCCCTTCATTCATTCCATGACCTTCCAGGCTATCCCATAACTTCAGGAACTCCTGTCCATACCCACATTCCAGCCAGCAGAAGGGAGAAAGTGAGAATGGAAAGAATACACTCTTTATTGTTAAGGATTTGACCAGGAAGTTGCATATACCCCTCTGCTTAGGCCCTATGAGACAGAACCAGCATGTTGTAGATTTCACGTCTGCCTGAGTTCTACTGGGCAGAACCCAGGTGCCTGGCTGTATTTCACTGCAAGGGAGCCTGGGAAATGCAGTCTTTTGATTGGTAGTCATTTTCTCAGCATAAACTTGTATTTATTACTCTAGAAGGGCAAAACATACTGGGGGAACAGCTGGCAGACTTGGACGTAACAACCTCCTATAATCTTGTCTGCACGGAAGCCAAGTCAGATCGGTCCTAGCCAGGGAAATATCATATCTTTTTACCAGACTATAAACTGTACGGCAGCAAGGACTCTAGGTCTTTTTGCTCTCCACTGTAATTCTCATTTCTTAGCATAATTCCTGGCACATTGTAGCTTCTCAGTACAGATTTATTAAATAAATGAATGAATGAGAAGCAGCTAGATGTAAGAATTCATAAGACCCTTCACTGGGCCTTTCCCCAAGGACTTTCGTTGTATGAATCAAGACCACTTGGTTTCTTGTTTAAAATAAAACCTGAGGGGGTCTGTTGAGAGTTTTTCACAAAGTGAAATTTCCTACCCAGCATACCCACCCTGACAAGTGGTGTGGTTTCTTTATACCCTTGGTCTGATGTCTAGTGATGGTGAACTTGAAGTGACTGAGCATACAGAGGGCAGTTTGATGGCATGTGATATGAGAAAGCGGGGCTCCTCTGTATGTCTACTATGTTATTATGTGAGCAAAGCTGGTCTCTTCCCGAGAGGATTTTATCCCAAGGTCTCCTATGTTACACAGATTAATTCTTATAGATAGGAGGGGCCCACTTTGGAGCAAATGGGGCATCTATTGGGAGGTGCTGGGCAGGCTCTAGGAGCCAGAAGATCTAGCCTCCTCCACTTGGGGTCTGGATTAGCCTGGCAGCTCTCCCCTGAGGGCTGTGTTTCCAGCCTCCACATTTAATAAGCTGAGAGAATTGAAAACAGTAAAATATGGAAGCTAATACACCAGTCAATAAAAAGATAAAGTAAACTAAGAAGAAATAAAAAGATGGTAAAAATGGTAAAAAAAAAAAAAAAAAGGCAGTAAGCAAAGTGGTAATATGAGCTAAAAATAAACCAAATAAACTAAAAAGAAATGAAAAGATAGAACAAAGACACGATAAGGCAAAGGTTAGAAATAAAAGATGGAGAATAAAAAAATAATACAATAACAATAAATCTAGAAGATAAGATGAGATAAAAGCAAAGAGTATGAAATGGCTAGAACAAAGACGAAACAGAGATTAAAAATGACAGAGATAAGTAAAATCATTAAAACCAGAAAAATAAAAGACTAAAGGGATTAAAACAATAAAATGTGTTAAACCAATACCAAAAGAAATAAAAAATTTAAAAGAGTAAGCTACGGGGGAAGAGAGTAGTAGATCAATTTTGTTTCAAATTAAAATAATGCAGCAATGCTCATACAAAAGCCGACCCCCCCCCTTTCAGAGACACACTCAGTGAGTCCAGGCAACCTCAAGGTCGTGCAGACCTCCCAACCTTTAAGTGTCCATATTAATTTGCTACCCTTACAAAGCACCATGGAGTGGGGGGCTTAAACAGCAGAAATGTATCTTCTCATAATTCTGGAGTGAAGGGTGTTCTTCTGAGGGCCATGAAGGAAGGATCCGTCCCAGGCCTCTCTCCTTGGTTTATAGATGGCCATCTTCTCCCAGTGTGTCTGCGTAGAAATTTCTTCTTATAAGGACACCAGTCCTGTTGCTTTACATCCCACCTTAATGACTCCATTTTAACACAGTTACCTCTGTAAAGAGCCCGTCTCCAAGTATAGACACCTTCTGAGGTCCTCGGGGTTAGGACAGATGGATTTGGAGACTCAGGTCAGCCCATAATAGCATCCATGCAAGGAGTGCCTCACAGGGTACCTGACAGGGCCTCTCCAAGCAGAGAGATGAAGGCAGAGATCAGGACCTTTGACCTCTTGCTTGGTTTAGGGCCTCTGACAGAATGGATTTTTCTTTTCTCCTTGGTTTTAGTTTCTGATTAATAGTCTTCATTTCTCTTGGACTCACGGGGCGACAAGGCTGAGTCCTAGAACGATAAGGTTCTGGAGTCCATAGCCTATTTTCTCTCATGATGTTGGGGTTGCTGGGAGCAAGAAATATCCTGGTAGGCAGTCTCCTATGGCTAACCATCCGTGAGGTGGGGCTGGTGCCCCTGGCTTCTCATGCCAAGAAACTTCTGGAAGCATTCATGAGATGGAAGGTGCCTTCCAACTCCCCCTAAACCGATAGAGTGAACCCTAGTGGGGTTTTGGAGCTCATATTTCATTGTCTTCTGCCTGTTCCAAACAGGGAAGCCCAGGAGGGCTGGACATTAGAGCACTCGGGAATGATTTTCTATACTTGGTTTCTCTTGCTCTGAGGTAGAGTTCAGAACTGTGTGCAGCAGAGAGAAGCCTGAAGAAATCCTCCTCTTATCCTGGAGAAGAGGAAACAAAGACCTATAGAACATCCAGCCTCGTTCAATATCCTTGTTAATAGCTGAGGAAATAGAAATCCAGGAAGGAAAGATTTGCCCCAAAGTGTTCTCTCTCTCTCTCTCCCTCTTGCACACGCATACGCATGCACACTGGGCAGGCACACAGAGCCCAGGCCTGCCTTCATGGGTATTCAACCTATGCAGCTGCACAGGGCCCCACGCTCACGTACTGCTTTGCTACTGCCANAGTGGGCCGCGCAAGTTGCGGAGGCTAGCCCTGCCCCTGACTCTGATCAGGAAGGAAGCAGCACCAGCCACTCAAGTTCCTTTTGATCACAAGCTGTCCAGAGCCGAGACTTGCTTACAGTTCTGGGCACAAGATAAGCCCTTCAGGAAAGAAGGAAGGGGAGGATGCCTTTTCTTCAGGCCCCGAGGAGCTCCCTCTAGCCCCGTGAGTTCTTAGCCAGAGCGTGAACCTTACAGTCTCCCACCTTGAATCTCCAGCTGGCAGACTGGGCCTGTCCCAGTCCTGTGTTCTTCAAGATCCCCTGTCTCCCTGGCAGAAACCCAAGGGGGTGGGACAGGGGAGGGATGAAAGGAAAGTGAAAGTATCAGCCTCTCTGGATGGCCTCTCCTCCTCCTCCTCCTCCTTCCTCCCCCCCCCCGTTGCCATGGAGACCAGAACAAAGCCTCTCTTTCCCCTCTTTTCTGGATTGTTAATTGTCTTTACTCCATGGTGCCTTTGTTAATTGTTGCCAGTCCCTCCCAGGATGAGGATCTAGGTCTCCTCCAGACAGNCCCTCAGGATTTCCTAAATTCCCGGGGCTCCTGGGAAGGGAATACCCTCTTCATTTCTTTCCCTCCCTCCCTCAGTCAGCTGCTGGTTCAGGTGGGGCCCAAGGCCCCCCTCTGTGGGAAGGAACGGGAGTGGACCGGAGGAGGAGAGAAGAAAACAGCCATTGTGCGGTGACAAACTGTCCGTGAGCCTGTGTGTGGGCACCCTCAGAGGGAGGTGGCCCTGCCTTTGCACCCATTCCAAATTGATCAGTAAGACACGGGGCCTGATTTTTGTCCCCAGTGTTTAGGACTACTAATAGTTAAACTTACAGGGAGAGAATGTTTGCTAGCTCTGGAGGTGAGAAGCGATACTCATCCCTCTTCCCCAAGCTCAGTTCTTCATGGTAGCTAAACATGGGAAGAATGGCGTGGAGAAATTTTTGAAGAGTGTGTGTGTACACGTGTGTGCATGTGTGTGTGTGTAAAAAGGACTCAAGTCACTGGCATTAGGGGAGCATGCACACTGAATGAGGTCCCTGTGTGTGTGCACACAAGTGTGTTGGGGTCAGTCCTCTGTCCTTGGGAGACAGTCCTCCAGTTGGGGGACAGGAAGCCAACTGTCACATAGGAGGAGAGAACTGTTTTATTAGTTCTAGGGCCTGGGCCAGAATCTAGGCTGTTAAATAATATTCCAGTGCTAATTTATATGGTTCACATTCTAAGGACTATAAAACCCCCTAAGAAGCAAAACGGGATGGTATAGCAGAAAAAGCATGGCTTTGAAGGCCAGAAAACCTGGGTTCAAATGTTGGCCCTTCCCAGTCTTCACTGTGCTGTCTTGGAAACTTTCCTTCCCATCTTGGACTGTCATTGTCCTCCTCTGTAGAATGGAACAGTCCTCATCTTCGCAGAGTTGTTGATGAATTAAAGGAGATCATATGTGTTAAGTGCCAGCCTTGGGCAAGATACCTCTTCTTTCTGTGCACAAAGGGAGGAGATGGAGAAGATGGTTCTGGAAGGCTGGATCCTTCAAGATTTTATATTTTCAGATTCTGATAGGCAAATGATTCACATTCTGTGGATCAACCCGTTATCTTCTTGATTTGCTTCCACATCCACGTGGGACTCTCTGGGCGAAATTCAAGTAGAACTGAGTAGAGGCCCACCAAGCTGGAAGGGAGTACCCAACTCTGAAATGTGGCTCCTGGAACATTCACAAAGGCCATCTGAGCTCAGAGCTTCTGACTGGCAAGTCTGGCTGTAAGCATCTCCAGAAAAACATTTCCTCAGGTTGCCTGGGAGGCTTGGTCCGTTAAGTGTGGACTCTTGTTTCAGCTGAAGTCATGATCTCACTGTTGTTGGTGAGTTCAAGCCCCATATCAGGCTCTGCACTACTAGTGGGAATCCTTGTTGGGATTCCCTCTCTCTCCTTTTCTCTCAGCCCCC
>NW_027531425.1:2266587-2271410 GCF_008692635.1 Crocuta crocuta | reverse complement strand
CCCCCACCCCAAATAAATAAGCTTAAAAAAGAAAAGAAAAGAAAAGCACTTCCTCAGTAGGAGAAGATTTGGCACCCAGACAAACTCTACTAGGCTGGGCCTCTACCCCGAGCTGACCCAACTGACAAGCACCCTCCTCTTCACAGAGAAAATGGAAAATGTTAGGTGCTGGCGGCCTAAGGAAAAGCAGGAAAGACCTGAGGCAAAGAGACAGAGATTTCACTGCTCTTTCCTTCTTCCACCTCCTCAGCTCACTTTCTCTCTGGAGCTTTCTCCCCCTCACCTGCTCCTGTAACACTGAGGAAAGCAATTCACACCCTTCTGTGAATTTAATCCTCTTACTCTTTCTCCCATGGGCATTTGCATTGGCCCCTTTGTCTCTAACCTTGGAGGTTAAAGGGAGCAGTGGGGAACCCCAGCACCCCCAGGCACCATAGCCCCCACCACAGGAGGGCTTGGCAGCCACGTGAAGTGGATTGGAGATCACACTTGCTGGAGCCAAACCCATTCCTTCAGCAAATATGTTTTGAGCATCTACAAGGCGTTCTGGAAATTAAATGGAAAATAGAGCAGACAAGGTTCTTCCCTCACAGAGCCCACAGTCTAGAAGGGAAACAGGAAGAAAAGAAAAAAAGCACAAAAAACCAGAAAACAGATAAAATAAGTACCAATTGTGGTGAGTGCTGTGAAGGAGGCAAATGGGCCGTGAGCAGGAGAATAAAGTGTGGACAGTGATGTTGGGGGATGGGGGGTGGGGTGGGGAAGGGAAGATAAAGAAAGGAACATTTATGTTGAGACCAGAGGATGAAAGGGAGGCAGCCCTGGGAAGAGCAGTGTTTGCGGAAGTGCTTTCCAGGTAAAGAGATATTTATAGGGCTTGAAGTCTGGGTAAAGGCAGATCTTTCAATATGGAGATCTGACTGGGATTGGGCCAAGTTTGTAAGATAACAGTTCAGGATTGGAGGATACAGCGAAGGGAGGGTCTTGAAAAATAAACAATTGTTTGATAAGCTAGTGGTTTGCCAGGTTAAGCAAACGATTGTCCCGAGAAGGGGGCTGTTTGAGCAGTCTATTGTTCAGATAAATTGATTTTCAGGAAGTTCCTGGAGCAAATAATAAAATTATTTACTGGTTTACGGGCTTATCTTCCTGGGCAAGAAATTTCTGGAACAAATATTAAAGTCATGCCGATGTAGGCAGCCTTAGTTAAATTACGTGACGGCAGGTCGTCTCAGTTCTCTGAAGCAGTGAGGCGGTGGTGGCCTCCTGAGAGATGAGGACGACCTGGGCCAGGGTGGGGGACCGTGAAGACAGAAAAGAGGAGGGCTGGGACATATTTGTGGAGATAGATCCACAGCACTCACTAATTTGGGTGGATGGAAAGAAAGAATCAAGGATGACTCCTGGGTGGTACCATTTCTTGAGATGGGAAAAATGGGACAGGGTATACACAGGCTTGCGGGGGAGGGTGGTGGTTAATGGTCCACTTTGGAACATGTTAAATTTAGGATGTATGTGAGATCCTTGGGTAGAAACGTCAAGTGTGTGGTCAGACACAGGGGTCGGAGGTGCACTGAGCAGTCTTGAAGATTTACATAAAAAATCAGGAGAATCCTCAGCATAGCTGGTATGTAAAGCTATGGAAACCTAAACCTAAAATGTCGCCTATGGGGAGAAGGTAGAGAGGAAAATGAGATGCAGAAGGGAGTCCTTGGGAAACACTGACCCAGAGAGAAGGTGGAGGAAGGAATATAAATAAGGGAGGCTGAGAAAGGGCCACCAGTAAGGTCAGAAGAAATTTAGGGGGGTGTAGAGTCATGAACTGAGTGTTTCACGGAGGGAGTCGTCAACTAGGTCAAATAGTGTCATTTTGATGGGTGTTCCCCGGAAATGAATAGTAGTATAGAAAGACTTAGAATCTTCAAACTGCCTCCCATTGCTTACTGGCCATGACCTTGAGCGTCATTCTTCTTACCTCTAAAATGGGAATAATGATGGGGCACCTGAGTGCCTCAGTCAGTTAAGTGTGCAACTCTTGGTTTCCGCTCAGGTCATGATCTCACGGTTCGTGAGTTTGAGCCCCGAGTTGGGCTCTGCACTGACAGCACAGAGCCTGCTTGGGATTCTCTATGTCTCTCCCTCTCTCTCCGTCCCTCCCCTGCTCATGCACATGCTCTCTCTTTCTCTCTCTCAAATAAATAGACTTAAAAAAATAATAAGATGGGATAATAAGATAGGAATAATGATAGAACCTCATAGAACTGGGATAAGGTACAAATAGATATTGTATATGAAAATAGAATTGTATATGTATATTATCTTACTGTGTGTAAGATGGTAGTAGGCAGATACTTAAATACATTTCAAGGGCACCTGGCGGGCTCAATCAGAAGAGCACACAACTCTTGACCTCAGGTTGTGCGTTCCAACCCCATGCTGGGTGCATAGATTACTAAAAACAAAAACAAAAACGAGATTTCTTTCTTTTTTTATTTAAAAATAAAAATATTTTATTTATTTTTNACCTAAGCGAAAGTCGGATGCTTAACCGACTAAGCCACCCAGGCGCCCCAAAAATATTTTATTTTTTGATTAAAAAAATTTTTTGACAAGTGAAAAAAGTATTGATATACTAAAAATTAACAGAAAGTGAGACAAAAACCAAAAAAAAAAAAATTTCAGTTTGGAGGCAGTGATGGGGAAGGGTGGTTGCCAATGAGGCGTGATGTAGTGTACAGGGGCTGTTGGAGAGGTGAGTCCATATCCAATATCTCTGTTCTTCCTCTCTCACTCTGCTGTGGCAAAGGACAGGGAGGGACCCCCAATGGAGGTGGCCACTGAAGTTGATCGGGGGCCAGAGGAAAACAACCGGGCATATGGAAAACACAGGCATGCTGGCTGGGAAGAGGAAAGGCTTGGTGGCACTTGGGTGACTCCTGGGTTTCAAAATGGCTTCATCCAGTCATCCAAAAGCCATACACTAGAGTTAATACTGACTCTTTCCGCCTCACATCTCACGTCCCCCCCCCCCTTCCTTCTTTCCACACTCCCTCTCCCTAGCTTGCCTCAGGCCTGCGTCATTTTTACCCTGGTCACCACCACTGTCTGGTCACCAGCCTCCCTGCCTCCCGCTAGACTGATCTCATTAGAGGCCCTCTTTAGAATCCCTCAGTGACTCCCCATTCCCTTCAATCGACCAGTGGATCAACAACTTTTTGTCAAGGTCCCGCTCTTTGCCAAGCCCTCACTAGGCACCAGGGATGTAGTGGCGAGCCGGACATCTCCGCTCTCGGGGACCTTGCAGTCCAGTGAGGGGAGCCACACAAATGAACAATGACCACAGTATCTACAACCAGGGGTGGGGGTGGGGCTTCTGGAGCCCACACCGAGATGGGCACCTGACCTAGATTGGGCTGTCAAGTCATGTTTCTGGAAGAATCGATATCTGGGCTGAGACCTAAAAGATGAATAAAAGGAGTTAGGTAAGGAAGGCTGCGGGGAATGATGAAATCCAAAGCCCTCAGAAGGTCTTATGCGCCTGGCTGACCATCACCTGCTGAGAAGACGCTGGCCACCTACACGGTTGGCACACGGGTCTCTGCGGTGTCCCGGTTGCTACTCCTTTCACCTGCTCTACTTTCTGAGACCCAGTTCAGAGAACACCTTCCCAAGAAGACTCTGATCCTTGTCCCTGCACCTGAGTGCCCTCAGTGGTCCCCAGGCCCCCTGTGCTGGTCTGGTCTTGACACTCTTCCACTTCTCTGTAATTCCACATTCACTCATCTGTCTACCCCACAGAATGGGAACCCAGAAAGGGCAGGGCACCCTCTCATTCATCCTGGTGTCCCCAGCACGCTGCTGGGCCAGGCATATTGTAGGCACTTAATAAGTACTTTGAATTAAAGGAATCCACTCCTTTATATAGAACAGCTCAAGAAAAAAAAAAAACAGCACTTGAGAGAGTACCAGATGCCAGGACTCGAGAATGGTCTGAGGCATTAGGAAGCAGTGTAGCTGCAGGTGGGGTGAGGGTCCTAAGGGAGGTTCAGAAACAGGGTCTGAAACCCGAAATCCTGGCTGGCTGGAGGGTGAGGAGGCCGGAGTTGGATGGACAACTTCTTGGGTCTTGCTTCAAGGAGCGAAGATTCTCGGTTAGCGACCCTCATACCTGAGCAGTGGGAGGGGGCGGAACCCACCTCTTTCTTCTCTTCTCGCCCACCCCCGCCGCCCTCCCCTTTCCGACAGAGGTTTCCAGCTGTGGATGCCTGGATGGACCTGGCTGCAGGGAGGAGGAGGGAACTCTGTCCCTCCCTCCTTCTCCATCTCCCCACCCTTCCTCCTTCCTCCTCCCCCTGCCCGCTCTCTGTCTCCCTCCCTCTTTCTCCTCTCAGGCTGTGGAGTCGCCTCGCAGCAGCGAGCTGCGAGCGCCCTGCTCCCGGTCCCGGCTTGAACTGAACTGTGCAAGTNGGCGTGCCTCCTCCCAGCCTGGCCGCCCCAGCCCCGCGCGCCGGTCAGCTGCATCGCCGGGGCATGTGAGCGGGAAGCCCGGGCTGCCAGCCGCGAGGACCCGGTCGGAGGAGGAGCAGGAGCAGCAGCGCGGAGCCCCGAGCCCGGCGCCTGGCCGAGTAGTAAGTGCGCCCCCCCTGCGCTCGCAGCACGCCGCTGCGCCCCGCTCCCCAGCCCTCCGAAGTTTGACACTCGCGCCCCCGCGTTTCTGGGCACACGCCGGCTCTCGTCTCTGCGAGTTTCGATCCTTTGCAAAGTTTTTCGCGAAGGAACGGACCCCCACCTACCCCCAACAACGCCGGCCAGCGGCGCCCCCT
>NW_027531425.1:2262885-2266439 GCF_008692635.1 Crocuta crocuta | reverse complement strand
CGCACCACGCTTAGCCAGGCTTGGGGTGCACCCCCCCCTCACCGACCGGCCGAGGGCACGGTCACTGGGGTTTTCTCACCAGCCTGTCTAGGCGCCCAGTTTGAGGATTTCCCAGCGGGAAGCGGAGGCGACCTGTGCGCGCCCCGCGTGGGACTCGGGTGCGGGCGCCCAAACGCAGACCCACCCCCGCCCTGGCTGGTGCGGTGCGTGGGGCCGGCCACGCAGTCCTTCCCACCCTGTCAGGTTCGCACCCCAGCGGACCCGCCGGGCGCTGCATCCTGTTTGTTTTCTGCTCCGGCCGCTCCTGTTTCACCCCTTCCCACCTCCCACCCTGGCCTCCTCCTTCCCAGCCCCCACCTCCCGCCTAGGCTGTCGGAGGTGAATCTCCGCATCCTGATTTCCCGGCAAAGCGAATCTTGCCTGGGGGTAGGGAGGCGGAGATGTGGGGAGGGNGGATTTTCCCAGCTGCCCGCCTGGCCTTGCAGGCTGGAGGGGCTCCGTGACTTATCCGGGGCCCCGCAGGGCGAGAGACGTGGGGGCTGCCAGAGAGTCCCGGGCGGGGCCGCGAGCCGGGCCTGGGCGGGAAGTGCATTTTGAATTTCAGCCCTGGACCTTTCCGGGAGGACTTCGAGCGCACGAGCGGCGGCTCCCGCCCCCGGGAGGGCCGACGGCAGCTGCAAGGACTCCAGCGGCGTTCTTGGCTGCCGCCTCCGTGACAGGGGCTAGGAGGAAGCCGAGGAGTTTTCCTGGGAAGTTCGCTGTGACTCTGTGGGAATTTCCGGGCAGGGCGCCGCGGCACTGGCGAAGGGGTCTGGCCAAAGCCAGAGGAGATGCTGCGGTTCTGGGCGGAGTTTCGAGATCGGGTTTCTAGAGTGCTCCCTTAGGAAGTAGTGCTCCAGATGCTGGGTTCAGCGCACTTTGGTTTTAATTCCCCTCCTATGGGCAGCACGAGCTCAGGCGGTCCTTTAACTTTTACGGGATTTCCCCTCTGTGGAATGGGCAGAATTATGTACATATCTTTGAGGCTGGCATCTAATAATCAATTAAGCGATAATGGTTTGGGAGGCATGAACTCCAAAAGGAAAGGGACCCCTCCTCCCCCCAGCGGGACCACTAGCTCAGTGGTTAAAAGCCAGGGGCTCTGGAGGTAGATCCTAGATCCTGCCACCGGCAACTTGATCTTGAGTGATTTAATCTTACTGCTCTGTGCCTCAGTTTGCTCGTCTGAGTCTCAAAGAACAAGGCACATAGTAAGTGCTGGAGAAATGTCAGCTGTTATTGTCATTATGACTGTTATTATTGTCATTATGACTTAACTCAACAAAGCCCAGAAGGGCACTTTGGGATTGTGCTCCTTTAATCCATTATAACAATTGTCCACTTCTGGGAGAGAAGAAGCCTCTCCCTTCTTCCCACCCTCTCCTAACACTGACTTTTCTGATTCTCCCTACTCCTTGCTTACTTCAGTCTTGTTAAGTCTTTTATCACCTCCCCTCATGCTCCCCCCCATTATTTCACAGTTTTTATGAAAAGCATTTTATTCCCTCCTTTTCCTCATTCTTAAAAATTAATCTTGGCCCACCTGCAGTCTTCTCTCCGTGGAAATCAGGCCCCAGGAAGGAAGGTTGTCCCCTGAGGATCCTGGCTTTGGCTGCTGGCTCAGGATTGGATGTGCATTTGTGTCTCTGGAGCTGGGTGAATTTCTGGAGAGAGGAGCCCAGGTGTCTGGGGCCCCGTGGGGAAGGGGTACGTAGGGGAGGGGAGTCAGGTGGGATTGGGCTAGGCTGTTCCTGGGGGAGCTCTGCTCCCTGGGCAGCGTCTGGGTCACCTGCTGCTGGGGCTCACTTGGGAACCTGGAATATCCCGGCTGCCTGGGAGGACTGGATGTGAAGTTTCATCTTCAACTTTGCACTTGCAGTTAGAGTATTTTCTAGGAGTTTGGGTTTGTCACAGGCCCCTGGTCTGATTCTGGACACTCTGCAAATGCACAGCGCCAGTAAGGGATGAGCTGGGTGACAGGAGGGAAGAAAGCAGCAGGTGGATGCCGCCTCAGACAATGGGCTCCTCTTTCTCTGATACCCTACCTAGCCCCCACCCCGGGCATGGGGGACGGTGGCCAGGTTAGTGCTTGGAGAGCCTACCCGTGGGCTGTTTTCAGTGATGAGAACCAGCACCGGCGCCTCAGTCCCCCCTTTCATTCCTTCAATAGAAATTTGTTGAAAACGTATTACGTGCTAGGCAGCGTGGCTTTTAGGGGTGAACAAGACAGGTAGTGTGTGTGCCCTCATGGAGCCTTCCGTCTAGCGGGAGGCAATAGATAACTTGAAATAAGTAACCAAGACCACATTAGGCCCTGTGTGATGTGGAAGAAACACAACAGGGCCCCACGCTAGAGGATGTGCGCTTGGAGGCAGGCAGGGGTGGCCCTAGATTGGAAGCCAGTGAAAGCCGCCTGCCCTGCACCCTGCGTGGAGGATGGCTGAGCGGGAGCCCCGAGGATAAGAGGCCAGCCTCAAAGACCCAAAGAAAGGATTCTGGGCTGAGGGAACAGCAGATGAAGCATCCCTGAGGCCAGATCAAATTTTGCAACAGCAATGTGGCCAGAGGAGGAGAAATGAGAGGAAGGCAAGAGCCTGGTCACACAGGACGCGGTAGGACTGGTGAGGAGCCTGCATTTTATGGCCAGAGCGATGGGGAGACGTGGGAGAGTTTTAAGTAGGGGAGTGACTTGATCTGATTTATGATTTTAACAGATTGTTTAGTATACAAGAAACAGGTCGTCAGAGTTGCCCGCAGGGGAGGGAGATGATGGGGGGAGGAGTGGGTTGGGATGGAGGAAAGATGGTGTTTTGGCTCCAGAACGTTTTTTGTCCTTTCTGAGTATAGTGCACATATCAACCATACCACACAAACGCAAACCCAGAAAGCGTAGGTAAAAAAAGAGCAGCTTATAATTTGGAAAATGTTTATAATAAAAAGTGTAAGAGAACCTATATAAAGCTATATGGTACAGCACTAATTTTGTACAGATAATTAAAAAAATTTTTTAAATGTTTATTTATTTTTGAGAGATAGACACAGCGTGAGCAGGAGAGGAGCAGAGACAGAGGGAGACACAGAATCTGAGGCAGGCTCCAGGCTCCGAGCTGTCAGCACAGAGCTCAGTGTGGGGCTTGAACCCACGAACCGTGAGATCATGACCTGAGCCAAAGTTAGCTGCCCAACAGACTGAGCCACCCAGGCGCCCCTACAAAATTGTATGTATACACATGCCCAGCCTGCACACATACATAAAAAGATTCAGAGGCTGCCTCGAAATGTTTACAGAGCTAATTCCAGATGCTCGACAATGGGGTGACTTTTATTTCCTTCATCTTTTATTGATTTTTCCAGTCTTCTATGATGGTCATGAATTACTTTTGTAAGTGGGAAAAAAATGTAAAAAAGAGAGGTCGCTTTGGCTGCTAATAGAGGATAGTTTGGAGAGGAGCGAGAATGGAAGGGGCTAACTAGGAGGCTGATTAGGAATTTGAGGTAGGGCGGGCTGGAATTGA
>NW_027531425.1:2257531-2262868 GCF_008692635.1 Crocuta crocuta | reverse complement strand
CTGGAAGTGAGGTAGGGTGGGCTGCAGTTGAGGTAGGGTGGGCCGAGGGGAGATTGTTCTTGGAAGTGAAGCCAGCAGATCTCACTTACCACTCTCTGCTCTCTGCTCGTGCCCCGGGAGGGCATTCTATCCCCCCAGCTCAGATTTTGTGATCGGGAGTATTGGGGTCAATGGTGATGAAGGGCGATTTCCAGTGCTGCTTGGGCTTGAGAGGCGTCCCCCTTTCCAGCTTCCTCCTCACCCTGTCTTTCCTTAGTGGGGAGAACCCCATTCTGAACACTTTGCTACGCTCATAATTAGCAGATTCTGGGCCACATGATGGATCTAGGAAGGATTTAGAGCTGGGAGAAATAGTCATCACTTGACGGCTCCGAGCCTCTGTTTTCCCATCTGTGAAATGGGACAATAACAGCAACAATGCTTACTTCTGAAGTCTTCAGTGGCACGCCGTGAATGGTATGGGTCTGAGTGTGCTGTTCCCGGGTAAGTGTTTGCGTGAGAGGCCTACTCTCCAGAGGACCTAACATCCCTGCCCTTGCGGAGCTAACATTCTACACAGGTTTACTCCTCTCTGGGGGCGCTTTGAGATCACCCTTTATTGGGCAGGTTGCCAGGAAGCCTCTGGGAAAGAGTGGAATTCAAATACCGCCATGCCTGTGCTCCCCTCCCCCTGCCACATTCAGAGGTAAAGGGGAGCCTTTGAAAAGGGCTCTGTGCTGGGAAGGCCCAGCCAGGCCCACAGTAAATCGTGCTTTGAATGGGAATTATTTTTGTGCTCAGTGTTTGCTTATGAGGGCTCGCTCCTGTCCAAACTCGCCGAGGTCCTCACCCTTTGCGAGTCCCCTTTCTGGAACCTGGGTATGTCAGCCAGGAAGGCTGTCACAGGGCCCGTGGAGTCTTGCTTTCACCTCTCCTGTCATTCCCCCCCACCCCCATCTTCCTGCTCCCAGGAGGATGTGCTCTGGATGGGGTCTTTTGCTTGGGTTGCCTCCGTTTTGGCTGCCTCTTCCTCGGAGCCCTCCTTCCAGCTCCTCGGGAAGCCTCGATTAGGAGATTTGTTACAGGCCAGCCCAGCAGGGCTACCTCCAAGCTCTGCTTGCTTCTCTGGCCGAGTGACTGTTTTCTTTACAAAACTCAGATACTCTTTCTGAGCAGCAATGACGTGGCGGTTTCCTCCTAAGAGCGGGCGGAGTGGAGTAGGGTGTCCAGTTGGGCCCCGAGCGCCTGTTCTATCTCGTGGATCTAGCCAGACACCCCTGAGGCCATTCCTGCCCAAATCTCGGGGTGGTGGAGGCCCCCGGGGCTCCCTTAGGAAAAGGTTGTTGCCTACACTGTGTGTGGCCCGTAGCGTAGAACCTCGAAGTTACCACCTGCTACTCCAGACATGTTCTTGGCCTTCCTGCCCCTGCTTTATTTAGGAAGACCCTCTGCTCCTGGATCCTGCCTCATTTAGGAGGAGGAGCCAGTGGCCCTGTGGCCCCGGCCCCCCCCACCCCCATCCCACTAGGTGCTGTGGGGTGGAGGGGAGATCTAGAAGGACCCAGACATGGAATACTGACAGCGGTCAGACCTCCAAGAGGCTGTGCGGTGAGGAGTAAGTGTCTGGGCTTCCGTCACCGCCTCCCAAGGTCGTCTGCAGTTAAATCCGAGGGCTGGGCATGGCCCAAGATGTGCTCAGCATCTCAGTCCTAAGGGTGCCCAAGGGCCTGGGCCGGGAGAGCACGCAGCCGGGGCTGAGAGGTGTACGCAGAGGTTGTGGTGTCCAGTCAGGGGTGTGTTTTCAGGGGAGAAGTGTGTGTGAGGTGGTAGAGGAAGAGATGTGGACCGGATCTCCCGCTTCCACATTTTTCTTCAGTAGCATCCTCTGCCCAGGCCCCTTCGGCCGCTCTGGGCAGCCTGACACACACCGCAAACCTGCATTCGCTTCCCTCCACACAGTCTTCAGACTCCTCCCACCGCAGTACCTTTAAACACCCCGGGGGGGATTGTGGCCAGGTTGGGAGTGGGGAGGGGCTTAGTGTTACCCCCTCATTGTCCCCTGTATCTTCTGGGGACATGTCCAAGGTAGGGTTTCAGTGCTTTGGTTTGAGGAGAGAACAGGAAGGGGCCGCAGAGCAGGCAGGAACGCTCAGGCTCTCTTCCCCCGCCCTGGCGGTTTAGGCCTGATCCCTGCCAGGCCTGGAGCTCCCTGGGGGACCCGCCCCAGAGGAGGCCAGACTGTTCTCCTCCCCTCGGCCTTACCTCCCCCAGTCCCCACCCCCTGCTTGAATCAGAATGGAATGTGCAGCCTGTGGAACTGGATGGGGTGAAAACTAGTTCCCAGAGGGCCTTGGTCCAGGCCTTCTCCCATCCCCCCTCCAAGGGGCTGGGTCCTGCTCCTTGGCACGCAAGAGGCGCCCCGCCGCTGGCTGCCGATTCCAGGGGGTCTGGGTCCCGCCATCTGAAGGAGCCCCCAGGGGAGGGGGGAGGGCAGCGGGCTAGGAGGCCCAGCAGACCCATCCCCAGCTAGACCACCATCCTTTGCTGACTCCTTTTCTTAAAATTATGCCTCCTATTTCTATCCTCATTTCTGTGTTTTCTATAGTTTCCAAAAGTCCGACACCGTGCATTGCCTTTGTAATCAGAATGAGAAGGGTTTAAAATCTATCCAGAGCCTGCCACACACTGGAACAGAAGAGTAGGCAGTGCCCCTTCTCTGGAGGACCCCCAGGTGTCTGGCAGGAGGGGTGAGAGTGCGAACGTGAGAAGCAGCCCTCTCCCGAGGACAGGCGCCCCGGCCTGTGCCCTCCTGTTGGCCCTGGCACCTGGGAGGAGGCAGCAGAGGGAGTAATTCTGGCCTTCAGCTGCCCTCACGCTGACTCAAAAGAGTTAACTCTTGCCTGGCTGCTTGGGCTAAGCCAGGCAGGCCCTGTGCACCCCTCAGAGGGGAGGGAGAGGGAGGGGAGTGTTCCGACTGCCGGGTGTGAAGTTCTAGAAACCGCCCCTAGCCCTGCTGAAGGAGCTGAAGTCATTCCTTTATCCCGACGAGGCTTCAGTGCCAGGCCTGTCCCTGGAGGGGTGGGTGGGGTGGGGAAGGAAGGGAGAGTGAAAGTTTTCTGGGGAGGGGCTGGGAGGAGGCCTGGGTGCAGGTATGACTAGGAGGCAGGTGGGGTGAGGGGAGGGGAGAATGAATAGGGAGCTGTTGAAAAGAGAGGGAGTGGCCCCTCCAGCCCCTGCTGTTTCTCCACCTGACCTGGCCCCCCCCTTTCCCTGGCTGGTTGGCGAGGGCGGAGGGCGTGCTTATGTGCCTGCGTGTCCTTGTGCCCTTGTGCTTAGGCAACCGGGGTAGCGGTGCTGTGTTCTAGAGACCTTGGTTAGCCCCTCTGGTCTCTGGGAGACCAGGAAGTGCTTCTGAGAGCCCCAGGGAGACCAGCCTCAAGAAGGAAAGGAGAGAATGGACTGTGAGACCAAGGAGAGCCGGAGGGAGGCCCTCCTCTGGTCCCTCCTTCATGACCTTCAAGGCTCCAGAGCCTCTGGTGCCTGACAAAGGATTGGGGTTTCGGTTCCATTCTACCTGGGGAGGGGCAGAGCAGCAGTTAGTGCTGCTTTCCTCTCTGTAAATTCAGTTGCCTCTATGTCCTTGGGAGCCTGGACTGCAGCCCTATCCGCTCCTCTGGAGTGGAGGATGCTGGGAGTCCGGCCAGGGTGAGGGGCTGGAGAAAGAACAGAGTGGGTAGGCAAAGAGTTAGTGATGGAGTCATAGGGTCCCTTAGCTGGAGCTGGTGGGGCAGAGAGGGGGAGGCCTCTCTTAGTTGGGGTGAAGGTACCCTAGCTGGGAAACAGGTCAAAGAACAGAGGGAGGGGATCTTTGTCACATCTTGCCTGGAATAGAGGTGGGTAACAGGAGAACTTTCTGGTAATCTGAGGACGTCAAGGGATGAGCTTGACTGCCATCTAAGTTGTGCTAAGTATAGAAGCCTGGGTGCATGGGACTCAGGGTTGTGCAGTGCTCAGTCTGCACAACTGTATGTGATGGCCTTGTTGGAACTGGTCAGAACATCAGGGATCTATGGTTTCCAGAATGTAAGTTCACTTCTCTTCTGGCAGCTCTGCCTGGCCTTAGATCCATTCTCCTCAACAGAACACCCCAAATTTGGAGGTGATTTGGCTTTTTGTTGCCCGTTTGTGGGCACTGATTGACTTGGAGCTTGGGGAACCAGAAATGAGGGGAGGGCCAGTTGGGAGTGTGGGTGTGCGTGCTTTGGGTGTTGAGTGAGGGTCTGTGTAGCTGGACTGCTACCCACCCGCAGAGCCTGAGTCCTGTTGGGACCAGTGGCTGTAGAAGCCAGTTGTCCATAGCAGCGAGGGACCTCCTGCTTCCCCAGTTAAGGCCCTGGATTTGGGAGACCTGGAAGGGAAGGGGCGGGGAAGACTGAAGGGGGATGTGTATGAGGAGAGGGGAGTTCCTGCCTGGCCTCACAACAGCCTCTCTTACGGCCTTCTGCTGGCCTCCGACCCACAGGGTCTTCGTTGAGTCCTTGCCCTCCTGTCTCCCTCTTTCGTGCTCAAAACTCACCCGTCCCTGTCCTTCAAGATCCTGTTTTTGATCTCTGAGGAGATAACTGGCTAAGTGGATTTACCAACCTAAGTTCATGTGCTGGTGGGTAATTCTCGAAGCCTTTATAACCAGCCACTGGGCCTTATTAATCCAGGAGGTGACTGTCAGAGAGGGAACTCGGGGCGGAGGTGGAGTGGATGTTCGGCCTGTGGGGGCCTGCTCCGTTCACGCAGCCGCTCAGCGGGCCCGTGGGGAGCACCTACCTCGCGGCTGTGACCTGCTTCGCTGGGGCTAGGAGACCAGCACAGCCCCGCACTGCTTAGTGAGGAAGGTGTAGGGAAGTAAGTCGTCAGCCGATACAGCCTGACAAAAGCCAGGGTGGGGTGATGCAGGGTGGAGTGTTACGGTGGCACCCCCCCTGGAGGGCACCGCAATCAGAGTTGGGCAGTCAGGGAAAGCTCCCTGTAAGAGGAAACCTAGAGACCTGGAGGGTGCGGAGGAGATCGCTTGGCAAGAACAACTCAGAGAGAAGAGAAGGTTGTAGGGACAGATCCTTCCTCGTCAACCAGGGGCCCTACCTGGCTCTCCGAGGGCATGACAGCTGGTCCTGTCCCTCACCAGGGCCCGAGGGGGCATCAGGACTTTGGAGGGACGGAGGGTGCTAGGCATTTGAAGACCGGGCGGCTAGAGAGAGGCTGCTGGTACTCTTGAGTGGTGTGGCGGCGGCTGCCCTGCGGTATGGTGCTGCGGGTTCAGGCGGGACTCCGCTCTGCGGCCCAGGTGGCCCAGGCGGCCCGGGA
>NW_027531425.1:2218688-2257517 GCF_008692635.1 Crocuta crocuta | reverse complement strand
AATTAGCCAGGCTGGTGTTAAATGCCTTCGCTATGGCTTTCCTCCTCTCCCGTCCCTCCCTGCCCTCCTGATCAACAACTGTGTCAACAGCAGGGTGATTGTGCTTGGCCCGCAGCCCCTGGGGCTGCCAGGACCGGGCAGGTGCTGGCAGGGGCCGCCGGTGCCCCACGCCGGGGGCAGGCTGGGCCTGGCTGCCGGGGCTGCAGGATAAACAAGGCCGCACACAGGCCGGCCAGGAGGGAGGGAGGCCACAGGCAGGCAGGAGGAGAACAGGTGTCTCAGGAGCCCCGCAGACACAAAGGGCTTCTTGTCTCCTCCTCCCTGGCCACCCCCCCCCTCCCCGCCCTGCTCTCAGGCCCAGCCAGAGACCAGCAGTCAGGTCAGCCAGGGGGTGCTGGCAGCGGGGAAAGGGCAGGTGCTGACCCCCACACTCCCGCTGCAACTTGCTGCTTGCTTTTTCTTGCTGGAGGCAGAGGTAAAACCAGTCCATACGAGGCGCGAGCCCCACGGGCAGGGGGGGGCCTGTCTCTGAACAGATCTGTTGGCCACGAGGCCTCTGTGGGTCTCAGTTTCCCCCTGGAAAGACAGCAGGACCCTTCACCCCTGCTGGGACGCTCAAGGAAGAAACGGATGGGGCATAGGAAAAGCACCTGGAGGTCTGGGGAAGAAGGAAGTGGTAGATGTCAGAGGTGGGACCAGAAGTAGGGATATCCGGGGCCAAGGAGTTCCGGGTGGGGTTCGGGGCTGGAGGCAGCCGGGGTGCGCCAATACCCCCCTCCCTCTCTACCCTTTTTATGCAACGATCTTTTACGGAGCACCTAGCGTACCAGGCACTGCACTGGCGATGGGGAGGCAAGACAGTACCAGCCTGGGCAGGCAGACTCTGGAGCCAGACTGCCTGTGTGGTCTTGGATAAGTGACTTAACCTGTCTGAGTCTCAGTTTCCCCATTTGTAATGTGGGAGTGATAATAGTCACTGCCTCGCGGGGCTGCTGTGATTGTTAAGTGTGAAGAGGTGCTCGGTGAGGTATCTCGAATTTTAAGGGCTGCATTATAGAAGGCTGGTCTTGTCCCTGTCCCTGGGGTGCAAACCTGGCCAGGACCTGAACACGTAATTGCAGTCCAGTCAAGGATTAGAGACCAGGGGTCTCAAAGATGCCCTGGCGGAGCGATCATCTCTTCTGGGGTTATTGGGGAGTGATTTTTAAAGAAAGGGCAACAGTTGAGCTGGGCTTTGAGTGACGTGCAGGAGTTTTCTGGCCAAGAATATAGGAAGGGCCTTCTAGGCAGGGGCACTGCACCATTCAGAGCCCCGTGGTGTCAAAGTACGAGTTTGTGCATGCCTTACAGATTGTGGGGATGACAGCGAGGGCTGGGTTGGAGGGGGTGGCCCGGGCCAGACTGAACACTATTCAGTTCAGGCTCATCCTTAGCTTGCTCTGGGTTTAGGTGCCAATTTTGGTCATCATTTTGTACCTTTCTTCTTCCTCCTCTCCACACCGACACCTTATGAATAACTCAGTCTCAGTCTGGAATAGTCTTCAGTTTAGAAGCAGGAATAGCTCAGTGAAAACACCCTGGAGCTGTACAGTCAGAAACTTCTGGATTTGTAGCTTTCGGATTTTGAGTCTCAATATTGGGCCATTTTGCCTAATTCCTTTTTTAAAAATATTTATTCATTTTTGAGAGGCAGAGGCAGAGCATGAGTGGGGGAGGAGCAGAGAGAGAGGGAGACACAGAATTCAAAGCGGGTTCCGTGTTCTGAGCTGTTAACATAGAGCCAGATGCGGGGCTTGAGCCCACGGACCACGAGATCATGACCTGAGCCGTCACCAGACACTTAACCGACTGAGCCGCCCAGGTGCCCGTTGCTTAATTTCTTTGAGCTGCCTTTTTCTTATCCATGTAGTGGGGTAAGAGTATCTCCCTTATGGCAGCTTATCGTGAGGATTCTAGAAGAAGGTGTGCCACGCGCTGATGCAGAGCAGTTGCACAGTAAAGGGAGGTGTCAGGATTATTCTCTGTCTTGTCCATGTCATAAGCCTTTTTGGAACTTGGTTTCTCTATCTGTCACGTGGAAATGGTGGTCTGTCTTCCTCCTTCCATGATTGTCAAATTGGAAATGGCCAGGCTGCCCCTTTCCTGGGCAGGTCAGTGAGGCCGGGAGGCCCAGGATCCAAAGGAGCAGCAGTGGCCTTCCCCGGGCACCGTCTAGACCTGCGGGGCTGAAGGAGGCACTGGCTGACCCCAGGGCTGCAGCCCATATGTTCAGCCCAGCTGTCCCTCCCTGTGCGTCAGGCAGGGGGGGCCCCTGTCCTGCCTTTCCTGTGGGGATGAAGCCCCCCAGGGCCGCTAGCATCTTCCTCTGACTGCTGCGCTGGTGTCTGGGGGTTAATGGGTAGCCGGGGCCGAGGCCCTGCCTGCCCTCAGGCTTGTCACTTCATGTCTTGGGGCCTTACTCTTTCCATCTGCAACTTGGGAAGGACTGTTTTGATCCCTCCTAGGAGAAGACGGGAGTGCTGTGTTGCTGTGGCAATAGAGTCAGATGAGGGTGATGACGGCCACCCTGGTCATGTTTGCTGCAGTTTCAAATCCAGATGTGGAGTCAGACACTTTGTCACAGCCCGGCATCCACTGCGTCTCCACCGTGTGCCTCTTTCCAGGCGGATTGTCTTTGGGTGCCTGAGAGACCCTGTGAGTTGGGGAGGGCAGAGAGTATCTGACCCCCCATTTAGTGGATGAGGACCCCGAGATTCAGAGACAGGGGCTCCTCCGAGTGGCGGGCTCCCTAGTCCCGTGCTGGTCTGTGTGGCATGTCTGACCCTGTGCAGACCACGTGGACACCCACTCTGGGATCTGGCCGCGGAGCCCTCTGGCCTCCTGCCCCGGCTGGCCTCCTGCCACTGGTTTTGAGGAACTGGTGATGGGAAGGGCTGGGGCGTCGACGGCTGTCTGGAGCCCACTGGGGCTCCTGACAGTCCCACGGAGCCCATCCTGAGACCAGATCGGGGAGGATGCTCGCCTTGGCAGAGGCTGCCCTTCTCCTCCTTTCCTCCCTCACCTGCCAGCTTGGCTGAGAGAGCAGCGGTGACACGTGGGTTTGTCCAAGGGCCATGTACATATTTACATGCAATTTGCATATAACCTATACCCTGAACACAATTTTTGTAATCTATCCCTGGGAACGTTCAGATTTGTTTTTTACTATCGTTCTTTTCAAAGATGGCAGCTTCTGGCGTTTGCTCTTCTNCCCCCCGCCCCCGCCAGCCCAGGGCTCTTACTCAGGGTTGGTGACTGGGAATGGAGTCAGCCTCCGGAGTCCCGCTGTGGGCCTGAGCCCAAGAGGCCTGGGCCACCCACACCCCCACTGCTCCCCGGTGGCCACCTCTCAGCTGTGAATGGGGATTGGGGCACCTTCCTCCCTGGTGGACAGCACTTGGCACTTAGAGGTCGCTCAGCGGATCGGAGGATAAAGCGAAGTTAGAGATGAGAGGGGACACAGGGAGATAAAGACATTTGTCAGAACAGCCTCCTTTGGGCCTGGCTTTTGTGCCTGTGAAGGGCGAAGCTGGTGGGGAGACTGATCCCTTGGGAGTCCTGGGGAGGGGAGGAGTTGATTTCCCACTCTGTGGCCAAAGGAGGCATTTCTCTCTCTCCTTGGCCTTGCAGGAAGCAGTGATGAGGATGAGAGAAGCAGAAGGGAAGGGCCAGGCCTTCTATTATTTTGTTTTTCAGGTTAAGAATCTGTTATTAGCAACTTAGGACACCCAGGTCTCCCTCCAGCCAAGCACATTCTGTTCTCCAATGTTGGGGGAAGCCTCTTCGGGGTCACGGCGGGGGGTAGACAGGAAAGGAAACAGGTCAACAATTTATGATGGACCCCCCTCCCTCTTGCGTGCTCACTGGGCTTTGGGCTCCAGATTTCTCCCTGTGAAGTGGGGTCAGGGCTGTGATGCTCGGAACAGAGCCACCGTAGTTTCTCAAGAGAGTTGGTCTGAGAAGACACGTACAAGGGAAGAACGGCGCGTGAGAAGATCCCGGAAGAGGGGAGCCGGCAAGATGGCCGCCTCTGTGGAAAGAGTAGTGCACAAGCAAACCAACCCCCTTTCTGCAAAAGTGCTGAGCGGATGGAATTGAGCTTGGTGGCCACGAGATCAGGCCACAGATAGAGCTCTGTGGGTGCCTGGGTGCAGGTTGTTGTGGGGGGGTCCCGGAAGATGATGCAGAGGGCAGGAACAGCGTCTGTGGCACCTTCTCCCCCGGCTGGCCTCCACGCCCCCCTGGACTCATCACTGGTCCCGTTTCCTGGAAGCAAGTCCCCTTCTTCTGTCCACTCAGGTAAGTCGACTTCCATTGACTTCTCATTCTCCTCCCAACTGGCTTTGACAAGAAGCAGCCGCATTAGTTTTTCAAAGGGTCGACGTCCTCCGGGGGTCCCTGGTACCAAGGGGCAGAGAACTCTGCAGTGGCAGAGGGAGCTTCTCAGCTCCAGGGACAGTGGTGCCCGATGCCACTCTGAGGCCGGGAGGAGCCCAGGCCGCTTTGGGGAGAGCAAACCACTCGAGTTACCTGCATCCCAACCCGGTGCTTGGTTGGTGCCATTGGGTGGTTTTGTTCAAGGGGAGATTTGCGGGAAGAATCGAAGCTTCTGTGGAACTCTGGAAAGAGCCGGGGCCGAGAATGTGTGTACGGGGTGTGTGTGGGAGGGGAACAAGGGTGTTGGGCAGCGAGAGAATGGGCCTCGTTTCCAGCTGTGAGGTTTAGCTATTATTATTTTCCTCACACAGCTGATGGCCACTCAGTCCCCAGATGGGTTACTTGTCCTCCATTCTCTGAGTTGACATCCTCCTCCCCAGCTAGCTCAAGGCTCTTTCCATGAAAGGATGAACTACAAGGTTTGATTTCTTGCAGTTAAGTTCAATAAGTGTGTTACAGAGCTCGTACCCTGGGCCAGGTACCAGACTTGGGGTTCATTAGCCACCCCTGTGTCCTGCTAGGTTGACTTGTTAGTGGGATCCCTCTGTGCCAGGGGCTATAAGGCACAATGGCGGCCAAGCTACCAGCCCCGAGCCTTGCACAGTAGAAAAGAGGGGCAGTGGCTTAGATGGCAGTTAGGCAAAGACCACCAAGGTCAGAGCAGGTCAATGAGGAATCAGAGAATGTTTCCAGAGAACTTTTAGAATGGCTAGCTCATTCATTCAGACTGAAACTTCTCTCATTGTTCTATGAAAAATTCCAACAGAACCCTGTTCTTTTCCTTTCCATTCAAAGACATTTTTGCTGCCTCACATCATGCTGAACCATCTGGTAATCGAGACAGCTTTCCCTTCCCTGCCAGGGCTCGTGGGCTCCCAGGGTGTGGGCTGGCGGCCCTGGAGGAGGGATGGGGGAGGGGTATTGCCCAGACCCAGGCTGCCCTCGGCTTTGGTCCTGCCAGGGCCCAAGTAAATAAGTATGGCCGAGTTTCCTGGGAAGGCCAGCATGTGCCATTTCTTGACAATGTACATTGTACAGGATTGAGAATTATTAATCTCTAGATGCCTTTTTTAAAAAAAAGTTTATTTATTTATTTATGTATTTATTTAGAGAGGGAGGGAGGGATGGGGGGAGGGGGGGAGAATTCCAAGCAGGCTCCTCGCCGTCCGTCCCGAGCCTGACCGGGGCCTCCATGCCACAAACCGTGAGATCATGACCTGAGCCACAGTCAAGAGTCGGGCTGCTTCACCGACTGAGCCACCCCGGCACCGCAGGTGTGATATATTTTTGAACAGACACGCTACTCGGGGAATGGGTTAGTGTAACCGAGCCCTCATGTTGTGAGGGAATGAGGTGAGGTGGGGGGAGAGAACACCAGACCCTGCGCACGGGGAGGCCGACCCCTAGAAAACAGCTACGCTGTGGTGCAGCCGAGTTGGCCCCGGGGTGCCAGGACTGACGGAGCCCTTGTCCACCTCCACAGCCTTGGGTTGGAAGGCTGGGTGCACGGGGGAGACAGAAAGACCCAGGTCTGAGTGCTGGCCCTGCTGCTTCTGAGCTGTGTGATTTCTGGCAAAAATGTTCTTAGAGCCTGGTTTTCTCTTTCTCACCTACAAGAAGAGCGTAAAATACAAGGTTGAAAGGAATCCGTGAGGTGATGTACGTATTCCAGGGCTTGGTCCAGGGCCAGAGTGGAGAAGGTTCCGGTGAGTGGGAGCTGGTACTAGTGTGGAGGCCGTTGAGGCCATGCTTGTTGGGGCTCCCGGCCTGCCTGGGTGTGCGCACAGCCCTCCCTCGGGTCTCCCTTGGGTCTCGGCCTCTGGGATCTGGGAAAGGGAAAGGAGCACCCCTCCAGAGTGGAGGAGGGGGGTGGGCTGTTGACTCCGACACAGCCTTCCAGAGTTTTCCTTTTTCACATGCCACACGCTCGCCATGTGCCATGGGCTCACCGCACAGCCCTCAACTGTAAAATGCCGCAGCCACGCTTGCGTGTTGGAAGGATTCAGTTAAAGGGACTGATTATGTGGAAAGTGTTCAGAGCAGCGCCTGGCAGGCGGGAATCTTATTCAGGTGTTTGCTGCTGTTAGCATTGCTGCAGTTCTTCTGTTCCTAGCGTGACCCGTTCACTCAAAGAAGCAGGGGTGAGAGCGGCCACCCCAAGTGTTCCAGTAGCTTGGAGCAGGGGTGGGGCGTGGGCCCCAGCATGCAGACCCGGCCGTGCTGGTGTGTGCTGGGGAGCAGCCCAGGAAGGTGAATGAACTTGTTTGTCACACTAGTGCAGACGGGGTGTTGCCAGGTGTGACAGAGATGACTGTCACAGGGCATCTTTGTCCCTTGCCCAGTGTCGTCCCTTAAACTGGTCACTCAGGGGGGTAGGATCGATTGTGGTGAAACCTATGAAATTCACATGCAGTTGGCATTGCCTTGAGGCATGAAACCAGCACATTCCCAAAACCCAGCTGCCGGTGAGTTGTCATGATTCGCGGTAATAAACAGCCTTTAACCAACCTTTGGACCCCGGGCCGCTCGGGAGCTGTCGGCACGGACCTGGCAGGAAGTGAAGGCTGTCCGCTTGGCACCCGGCCCTCCTGGTGGAGAGGGTTCATTGGGCTTGGCTGGCCTGTGGGAAGCAGCCTCTGCTCCAGGTCCCTTGCGCTATGGTTTTGGACTTGGAGTCAAGCAGGTCTGAAATAGGATTCTGCCTCCACCTCTTGGCTTCAGGTGCCTCATCTATAAAATGGGTCTTGTTGCTGCTGAAAATACCTGTGAAGGGCTTAGCTTGTGATCGCTCAGTAAGTGGAAGGTGCTGTGACAATCTCTCTGCTGATTCGGGCTCAGCCTGAAGGTGGAGACCAGGGGGTTCGTGGCTCTTGTATTTCCACGGCATCGAAAGACCTCGGAGCCCTTTCCCACTTAAACTTTTATCTCCAGGAGAAGAAGTAATAATTCACTCCCTGTGCAAATGGAAGAACTGAGACCTTGGGAGGTTGGGGGATGCCTCCTGGGCCCCACAGTGAATTAAAGGCATCCAGATCCCTTCCCCTTGTATGGGGCTTTATAAACCATCAGGCATATGAAGTTGCTTTGACATTTTTAGAAAATCACTGGGCGGAGGCTCCTAGCAATCTGGTGCTGTGTTTGTTTTTTTCTCCCAGTGTACAGATAAGAAAACTGAGGCTCAGAGAATTAGGGCTTGCTCAGGATTGCATACTGAGTTTGTTTCAGAGCTGGGGCTCAGACTCAGAACTTCTGCTTCCAAATCCAGTGCTGTTTCCACCGTGCACTCAGAATTCTCACCTGGGTCTGTCTGGTGCAATGATTTTTCCCTCCATGCATGTAGTTCTGTTAGGGTGGGTAGTCATGAGCTGGGAGGGAGAGGGTTAAATTCTCTCAGCACCAGAGCTGGTTTTGAGCTGGGCGCCTGCAGTGACCCCATCACTGACCCCCACCTCCTGGGTCAGAGCAGCAGGCTATGGGGGAAGGGAAATAGTGGCTCTAATGGTCCGATGGAGACAGAGGGAGGGCCTGGGGAGGCAGGGGCAGGGAGGAGAAGCTCATCTCTCATCCTCTTTGGACAAAGATGGACAAAGATGGCAGTGGCCTTTTGGTTTTCATAGGAAGTCCCTATGGGTCCCTTGTGGCGGGCTGCCGTCAGCCTGGCCACAGAGCACAGGCAGCTCGTAGAGATACTGGGACCCTGTGATGTGTTCTCGGTTAAGTGGAAACTGGGGCGGTGTTTACGAGTAAAGGCACCAGTGATAGAAAATGAAATATCAAATGAATCTTTGGGCTGGATGGGACTTTGGTCCCAGTCTGTCATTCCCCAAGGAGGAAAGGGGCAATTCAGGTGGGCCTCGGCAGCCAGCATCTGTGGAGTGAACGGGTGAGCCCCTGATCCTTTCCCTCCTCTCCCAGGCCCATCTGTCCCACCCCCCACCATGTCCCCCGCCTCTGTCTGCTCACACCTTCTGGGTTGGAGCTTCCGTTTGGACCGCTGTCCTCTCCACACGGACCTTGAGAGAGGCTCGGAGCAGTAGGACGCCTGGCCCCGGTGTGCACAGCAAGTTGGGGCAGATCTGTTCTGGAAACCAGGTGTCAGCCCAGTGCTTTCCCTGAAACTACCACCCTCAGAGGGACATGGGAGGAAAGGATTTCCGGGAAGGCCAAGGGACCGACTGTAAGGGAAGGAACCTAATCTCTCCGTCTCTACCCCTCTTCCTGCTCCCAGATCCTTTTCCCTCCCTGCTGAGGAATCCTAAATACACCTGTCTCTGCATGGCAGGTGGAAACCTTTAATTGTTCCTAGAGGCGAGGGAGGCATGGAGGGGACAGCCTTCTAGCTGGTGGGGCAGGTCTGGCACTGTCTGGCTCTGGCCTTTCCTAGACACTTCAATTAGTGATGTTAATTATGGCTTTGTGATCATGGGGTTCTCCGAAGGTAGCCAGTCTCCAGCCTGCCGCTCTCCCTGACGCCCTGTCTGACGTTAGCCCCCAGTCTGTGAGGCCGTGTTTACGCTCTTGCCTCTGCCCATCTGCAAGATTAAAGGTGCCATGGAAGTGTAAATAAATTATTAGCAGCTTCACGTTCTCCATCTTCCGTCTTTTTTTTTTTTTTTTAAGGTTTATTTTTGAGAGAGAGAGACAGAGCACGAGCAGGGGAGGGGCAGAGACAGAGGGAGACACAGAATCCGAAGCAGGCTCCAGGCTCTAAGCTGTCAGCACAGAGCCCCATGCAGGGCTCGAACTCACAGTCTTCAAGATCATGACTTGAGCCGAAGTTGGAAGCTCAACTGACTGAGCCACCCAGGTGCCCCGATAGACATTTGGATTATATCCAGCTTGTGACTGTTATGAATATAACCTCTGATAACATTAGCATAAAAGTCTTTGTGGATATATATTTCCTTTTCTTTTTTTAAGTGTTCAGTTTCTTGGTTTTGGCTCAAGTCATGATCTCACAACTTGTGAGTTCGAGCTCCATGTCAGGCTCTGCACTGACAACGCGGAGCCTGCTTGGGATTCCCTCTGTCTCTCTCTGCCCCTTCCCTGCTCGCACGCTCTCTCTCAAATATAAATAAACATTAAAAATAAAAAACAGAAAAATAATCCATCATAATGGGTGTGAAGTGGTATCTCATTGTAGTTCTCCATCTTTTCGGGGAAGTCAGGGCCCTGAGAATTGCTGCAACAGGCCATCGCGGAAGTCGAAGCCGTCAGACCCTGGGCCCGAGCTTCCGGGCCCCCATCTTAGCCTCCACCCTCCATCTTCTACTCCCTTTGCTACTCTGACCCGAGCCAATCAGGAGGAGGCAGGTGACGCCCTTCCACTGGCTTGCTCTGTCCGCGGATCGTCAGGGTGCTTTCCTTCCCACCTGTCACAGGAGCAGAATGGCTGTGACCCACCAGAGGTGTCTACAGAGTCCACGACTTTGAAGGTGAAGAGGTTTTAATAATACAAAATTTCAAGAGTTGAACCATTTCAACCCTGTGCCTTGGGGTAAAAAAAATTGTGACACAGCCACAGAGGGGAGGATGTGCAAAAGTTCTAGTCGACTTTATTTTAATTTTTTATTTAAAAAATTGTTTTTAATGTTTATGTTTGAGAGAAAGGCACACAGAGCGTGAGCAGGGGAGGTCAGAGAGAGAGGGAGACACAGAATCCGAAGCAGGCTCCAGGCTCTGAGCCGTCAGCACAGAGCCCGATGCGGGGCTCGAACCCAAGAACTGTGAGATCATGACCTGAGCTGAAGTCGGCCGCTTGACCGACCGAGCCACCCAGGCGCGCTGGGACAGTCGACTTTATAAAGAATTTTCAAAAAAAGGAATTTTCAATATCTGATTTTTAGGAACATGAAGTCTCCCCCTGATTTTGTGGCTTTTTTTTTTTTTTAAGTTTATTTTGAAAGAAAGAGAGCAGAGAGAAAGGGAGACAGAGAATCCCAAGCAGGCTCCCCACTGTCCGCACAGAGCTTGATGCAGGGCTCATACTCACGAACCGTGAGATCATGACTTGAGCCAAAATCTAGAGTAGGACGCTTAACCGACTGAGCCCTCCAGGTGCCCCATGATGGACTAGTACGGGAGGGGAAAAGTAGTATAGAACTTATGAGCTCAGCAGTGGAAAGGAAAACTGCATAGAGGAAAGATTTGATGGAAGTCTGCCAAATTCTGATCAGTGGCCACCTCCAGATTGATGGAAATGGGTGACTTTCAAATGTCTCTGTTATCCTAAATTTCGCAGATTTTCTACAATGAGTGCATATCCGTTATATTCAGGAAAAGAAATGGTAAGAAAGTAAGAATGAGGGCAACCATTCGTGGGGCTGGTGTGTTGCGAGGGACCACGAAGCAGTCGGTTCTGCATGATGCCATTGAGCACGGTGTGGATGGGAAGCGAAGGCAGCAGGTGTGGAGGCGTGGGGACAAGTGGCATGGAAAGAAGGCCAGAAAACAAAGAAGCTGTAACTGTAAGGGAGGTCAGGGACTGGAGCAGCGCCGTGCCTTCTGGAATGCTGCCTCTCATCCCCTCGGAAGACACCATGGTAGGATGCTGGGCTTTGAGTCATTTTCTCTCTGCTAGTGGTATGGGTGGGCGGCACTGAGTTCCCGTGGGCGGCACGGAGCCCCCGTCCTGCTTGGACCCGGTGTCCTGGCGCGGCCGACACGAGCGAGCAAGAGGCCAGGAAACTGTGAAGCCTGGGCTCTTTCAGACCCAAATTTGCCTTTGACTTCTCTCACATGAGCTGAACTAGGACTCTCCTGGGTCCCTTGACCCCCCCCTCGTGGGAAGAGCAGTCGCCCAGCAGAAGTTGGGGGTGGAGGGCAGGCAATTTGGGCACCAGGAGGTGACTTTCCATGGCTCTGGAAACCTCCGACCAGTAGCAGAGAAGCTAGTATGATGCCGTGCTAAGTAGAAGGGATGCAACAGCCGTTCTCTGGGTTCAGTGTCTTGGTCATCACTCACTGGCGATGACCTTGAACAATTGCTTAAACCTCTTTAAGCCTTTGTCTCCTCAGCAGTAAAACAGATTTTGTTAATAGTAACTATTTCCCAGGACTGTTGAAAGAATTAAAGAGAGCTCTTCCCTAAATGTGACACTTAGCAAACTGTGTGCTCGATTCCTGGTGACTGAGTGAGAGCTGGGTTCTGACATTAGACTGCTGGGCTCAAACCACCTCTATGTCTTGGTTTCTCCACCCAAAATGGAGGTAAATAATACCGTCCACCTCTGATGATCATTATGAAATCTAAATAAATTAATAGCTGAAAGTGACTCCGACGGTGCCTGGCACATAGTAAATGCTCAGTTAATGTCAGCTACGATCAGAGGCGGGTCTTCACCTGATACACACCAGCGTGTCAACTAGTTGTTTGTGGCCAGCATCTGCCACCTCATCTGATTGTCCCCTGAGTCCCATCTAATTGGTCAATGCCCATCACTAGTCCATTATTCTGACTGTCCCCCTTACTGTTTATTAGCATTGTGAGCTCCAGGTGTCAGGGTCCTTCCCAGAATCATACTTCGTCCTGCCACTTTGCCAGTGTGACTTTTCCACTGAAGTGGACCTGCTTCCGTTTCCAAAGGGTGCTGGTGCTGCAAGGTGGGGTCCCAGACAGACTGGGGTGCAGGCGGCTGCACGGGGGACCGTTTGAGGGAACATTTTGGGTGAAATCAGAGATCCCTCCCTATCATGCCGCCCTCCTCCCTTTGCTTCCCTGCCCTTTTGAAAAGGAGCCAAAGCCAAGAAAAAACAGCCACCGGTAAATAAAGGGGACCATGAAAATAACAGAAAGAAAGAAGAAATCTTGCTTTTGTGGCAGGCTTGGCTGCCGATGGGGTAGATAATGGGAGAGGAAACATGGCCTTTGCAGAGAAAAAGAACGGAACACTTTGTGCGCCTGCAGAATGAATGCTGCTTGAGCGAGAGCTGCTGAATTGGGGTTTCCGAGGCGTGAGCTTGTCTTGGGGGAGATGGTGGTGATTAGGCTTACACAAGACACAGGTGGCATCCCACCCAGACGCCGTGGAATGGGGGAAGGGGAGGTGACGGGGGAAGCTGCAGACCTGAGCCAGTGTCCAACTGTAAGGTCAGGGTGTCCAGGTCCAGCCCAGGGGCCCCTCCCCCATGGCTGGTATGCCGCTGGCCACCTTCTTCCTCCATCATCTGCTCCGCCTGGGGAGCTAGATGCTTGAATTGCTCTGGAAACCCCCAGACCTTCTCTCAGTTTTTCTCCACTCTCTCTGGTGGATCCTTGTAGGGGAGGTACATCCCAGGAAGGAGAGGATGAGGCCAAAGTGGATTTGCTAATTATTTGCATGCTGGCTTTCTGGGCTCCAAGCTCTCTTCCTGTCGACACTGCCTGGTGGCCTTCTTTCTTGGTGACTGGCGTTTGCCGAATCCTCTTTCTTGTACCAACTACCCATCTCAGTCACAGACCCGTTTCCCCTGCTCCTGCAGTGAGTGGCTGAGGCAGGAAGAGGGAAGAAATCAGGTACTTTTCCTGAGCCCTCAGGGATCCAATCCCAGGATGCAGTGTGGAGGGGCCCACTTTGAGAGCGGGCTGTGGGCTTACCTGTGGTTTTAGTTTTGTTTTGTTTTTTAATTTTTTAAATGTTTTTTATTTATTTCTGAGGGAGAGAGAGAGACAGCATGAACAGGGGAGGGTCAGAGAGAGAGGGAGACACAGACTCTGAAACAGGCTCTAGACTCCGAGCTAGCTGTCAGCACAGAGCCTGACGTGGGGCTCAAACCCACGAACCGTGAGATCATGATCTGAGCCGAAGTTGGACACTCAACCGACTGAGCCACTCAGGCGCCCCTGAAGGCTCATGTTTGAAATGACTTGAAGAAGGGCATTTGGGATTAACCTATGCTGGTTTGGGCTGAGCACTCTGGCTAGTGGAGGTTCCCTGGGGGCACATTCATTCATTTGTTCCTTCATTCAATCATTCAACCTCAGTAAGATGAAGTGCCAGTCCCCTTCGTGCCCAGCATTCTGCTGAATATTTCATACATATTTATTATTTTTTTAAAAAAGCCTTAATTTGGGGGTGCCTTAGTGGCTCAGTCAGTTAAGCGTCCAACTTCGGCTCAGGTCATGATCTCATGGTTTGTGGGTTTGATCCCTGTGTCAGGCTTTGTGCTGACAGCTTAGAGTCTCTTTGGACAGCTGGAGCCTGCTTTGGATTCTCTCTCCCTCTCTTTTTGCCCCATCTCCACTCACACACACTCTCTCTCTCTCTTTCTCTCTCTCTCTCTCTAAAATACACATTAAAAAAAAAGTTAAGTGTCTGACGCTTGGTTTTGGCTCAGGTCGTGATCTCATTTTGTAAGTTCAAACCCTGTGTGGGGCTCTTTGCTGATCATGCTGAGCCTGCTCTCCTTCTGTCTCTCTGCTCCTCTTCCTTTCATGCATGCCGTCTCCCTCTCTCTCTCAAATTAAATAAGCTTTAAAAAAATTTAAAAAATATTTAATGTTTATTTATTTTGAGAGAGAGAGAGAGAGACAGAGCATGAGCAGGGGAGGGACAGAGAGAGAGGGAGACACAGCTTCCCAAGCAGGCTCCAGGCTGCAGGTTGTCAGCACAGAGCCCTATGTGAGGCTCAAATTCATGAACTGTGAGATCATGACCTGAGCCAAAACCAAGAGTGGGATGATCAAGCGGCTGAGCCACACAGGTGCCCCAGCTTTAAAAAAAATTTTTTTTTTTTTATTTAATTTTTCAAGTAATCTCTACACCCAGTATGGGGCTCAAACATAACAACCCAAGATTAAGAGTCGCATGCTCTTGGGGCCCCTGGGTGGCTTGGTCGGTTGAGCGGCCGACTTTTGCTTAGGTCATGATCTCGCGGTTCGTGGGTTCGAGCCCCGCGTCGGGCTCTGTGCTGACTGCCAGCTCAGAGCCTGGAGCCTGTTTCAGTCTGTGACTCCCTCTCTCTCTGACCCTCCTCTGCTTACGCTGTCTCTCTCTCTCTCTCTCTCTCCTAGAAATAAATAAAAATATTAAAAAAAAAAAGAGTCGCATGCTTTTATGACAGAACCAGTAGCGATGTTCACTACTCATTAATTCTCCAACAACCGTGAGAGTTGGGTCTTGTTGGGCCCTTTCCTGAGGCAGAATCTGAGGTGTAAAGAGGTTAAGTGTCAGGCATTCATTGGGTTCCTACATGGAGCAGTGTGGAACTGGGTGAACCCCCACTCATCCGCCCCTCCCCTTCCAACTTTAGATTCTGATGAGGAAGCCCGGTGCAGGGGCTTGGCATGGCTGTGCGCAGGCACCCGCCTGTCCCTGAGCACCTCGTCACTCCTTGCGAGCACGCGATCCGCTGTTGATCACTAGTCCCAAGAGAGCTGAATGCTTGACCTGCCCATGCCACGGGTGAGAGGGGTGCTGGGGTTCGAACCAACTGCGCGAGCCTCCAGAGCCTGCATGTCCCCATATCCATGAGAGCTCGGCCCACATGGCTTAGACTTTAAAAGCAAGAGCCAAGTGCGGCCCAGCCCACCCTGGCTGTGCTAGGACAAATTCCTGACCAAGACGAGACTTCGCCCAGCCTGGTGGGGGAAACACGGATATTTTCGGGCTGTTCCCACTCACCCCGGTCCCCTCCTGGGGTTAAAAGAACAACACTAAATCAGTGTGGGCTCTGGAGGAAATGAGGGAGCTCCTGAGGGCTGCAGGGCTTTTGTGTCATCAGCTGGGGAAGGGAAGGCACAGTGGCGCGGCCAGATAAGCGGTGGCCCTCAGTACGTGGGGTTTCTCCGCACTGTATGGGGCCTGCGGGCCTGACTCAGGCAGGAGGGCATTCCGGGAACATTCAGACCACCTGAGCAGGGTGCAGAGCCTGAGCGGGGTGCAGAGCCGGGGCCGGAGGGAGGGAGATCTACTGGAAGCAGATGGGGAAGGAAGAGGGTGACGCGCCCCACTGTCCTCCTGCGGTGGGTCTTCTGTGTGTTTGATCACGCGGGGTGGGGAAGGCTGCCACAAAGGGGTGAGGGGAGCGTTCAGGGTGCACGCTTGGTCGGGTTTTTTGTTTTTTGTTTTGCTTTTTTACAAACATCACTTTGGGTCCTCTGAATAATTCTACAAGATAGTTATTGTATGTTCCAGTTTAAAGATGGAGAGAAAGAAACTTCCTCTAGTCACACAGCTAGTAGTATGAGGAGGGGCCAGGCTTTAGACCCAGGCCTGGTTGGGAACGAAGACCATTTTCTTTTCTTTCTCTCTTTCTTTCTCTCTTTCTTTATTTCTTTTTTCTTTCTTTCTTTCTTTCTTTCTTTCTTTCTTTCTTTCTTTCTTTCTTTCTTTCTTTCTTTTTCTTTCCTTTCTCTCTCTCTCTCTCTCTCTTTCTTTCTTTCTCTCTTTTTTAATGTTTATTTATTTTGAGAGAGAGAGATAGCAAGCAGGGGAGGGGCAGAGGGGAGAGAGAATCCTAAGCAGGCTGCCCGCTATCAGTGGGGCTCAGACTCACAAACTGTGAGATCATGACCTGAGCCAAAATCAAGAGTCGAATGCTTAACCGACAGAGCACCCCAGGAGCCCCAAAGATCATTTTCTTTTTGCCATGCCAGGATACTTCCCAGCAGTGCCGGAGGGTCACCCCTGCCCTCCTGTCTCCCAGAGAAGTGGGGACCAGGGAGCCTGGGACCTGCCAGGTGTCCTGGGAAGGGAAGCAAAGTAGAGAGGGGCATCAGACACTCCTTGCTTTAGGTCTCTTCTCCCCCCTCCTGCTGAGCATATGTTCTGTGCTGGCTCCTCTGAGTATATGCTGCCTTCTAATCACAAAGTAGGTATTGGGGGTCTCCACTTTCACATGAAGGAACTCAGGTTTTGAGAGGTCACGTCTTTTCTCCAGGTTCTCAAAGCGGCCTTGATTTCTTTTGACTAATTCTTCCTTGGCCGTGACTCAAGTCAAAAACAACTAGAATCCTGTGAGCAGTGAAGACAGTGGCAGATCTGCCTGCGCTGGACTGGACCCTGTTATCTGAGGTAGAGGGAGAGCGACAGCGTATTGGCTGATAGGAAAAGACGTCGCTTTGGGCATCACCAAAGCCTGGGTTCAGATGCCAGCTCCGCTGGGAAATGCATAGCGAGCCTCTCGCTTGGTGCCTGCAGCCGAGCGAGTGCTGTGCCCTTGAATGCCCTTTGGCCTCTCCTTCCTTTGGTTAATGTTCAGGGGTGTCCCCAAAGGGAGGTCTTTGCCAAGCCAGTCGGTCCCCGGCCACGCCATTTCTGCTGTGTGCCAGCCCTGGCCTGGGCATGGTTCGTGCAGAAGACCAGACACATTCCCCTGCCTGGGACATGGGCTTAGACTTGGTCACTGGGAGACAGGAACGGGACTGCAGGGGCCCCCTAGCGCTGTGGGTGGGCTGGAGAGAGAGCCAGTCCCAAAGGCTGGAGGGCCCCCAGAGAAGGGACTCCAGGAAACACTGTTTACTTCTCCGTTTTACTCAGGACGGTGGGGCAGGCATGCATCCCACTGGGACCTCACCAGCAGTTGCAAGCTGTCTGCCCCCAACCCCCCATCTTCTCCTGAACTCTCCTCCTGGGCTGGGAGAAGACTCAGGTGCCTCAGAGACCTGGGACAACCAGATGGGGCCTTGGATGGGACCATCACAGCTACGGTCTCTCCCTGGCTCCTTCAGTCCTCTGTGCTCTGGATTCAACTCAAACTGGCAGTCGGTGAAACTCAGGCTGGATCTGGCAGAGCCGCCGCCTCTTGTGGGCTGGAGGACAGGAGCTCGGGAATCAGAGTTTCCGTTGGTTGGTATCAGCTGCTCTAACAGGTGAATACCACCTTGGCCTGCCCAGAACAGCCCAGGGACTGGGGGTATTGTGTGTGACCCTCTCCCGAGCTGCGCCAGACCAGACCCGTGCGCGCCCTGGACCCGGTACCCCAGGGGCCCGCAGAGGCTGGAGCGGGGCCTCTCAGGAAAGCTTTTCCCCAAGCCTGTAGCCAGCCCAGCTCCCGGCTCTGAGTAAACATCAGAGATAGGATCGGGCGTAGCCAGGAAGGGTGGCAGGGTGCGGCCTGGGAGAAGAATGGCAGGATGTGGCACCGGGGCACTGCTCTGGGCACCCACGCCTCGGGCTATTGTTTGGGGCTGCCTGAGGCTCTCCACTCTCTGGGGCTTTGAGAGGAAGTGACATTCCCCTGGGACTCAGGCCCTGCCCCACCCCTGCCGAGTGGATCTCTCCCTGGTGGTGCCCCTTGGTACCACCGGCTCGGTGAGCTTGGAGTGGGAGGGCCTTCAGGTTTGGCTGTGCCTGGTGGGGAAGTGCGGTCATGGCCCTCCTTGGGGGGTCTGCCTGTCTGCTCAGGCCGTCTTCCTGTACCCCCCGGGTCTGAGTCACCCGTCATGCTCTGATGACTGGAATTTATCTCTATCTTTATCTGCATCTAGATATTTTTTGCGGGGAGGGGGCTGTCGTTGTAGAGGGAGGAAGGGCTGAGGGTTGCAAACTCCTTTGATTCCAATCCAGCTGGGCCCGTTGTTGGCTGATCCGGGAAAGGAAGCGGCTGGTGATGTGTTTTGGGTAGAAAGGGGCTCGTGCGCGTGCTCCCGTGGGTGGGGGTCGGAGGGCCCAGGAAAGGGTTGGTTGTGGGGAGGAGAAAGGGAGAGGACCGGCACCTGCAGGCAGCTGTGTGCTATAAGAGCCTTTCTGAGCGGCTGGCCCTCTGGAGTGCAGGGGTCTCTCTATGCCTTGTGCCAGGGATCTGGCCCGGGGCCTCTCTGTGGCCGGCTCCCAGACTCCAGGCTCTGGCCCATCCTGGGTGAGGATGTCCTAAGCCCTCTCCCCCAGAGGCCTTCACCTCTTACAGATGCTCAGGTGAGCTAAGGCCGAGAAGGAAGGCTGCAGGGGGCCTGGGGAGTGGGAGAAGGGAAGGGTGGGGAGAGCAGGGGTGCTGATCTGTATCCCAGCTGGTCCGTGTCCCTGCGTTCTGCCTCTAGCCCAGAAGCGGTACTGCCGAAACAAGCCACGCGAACTGGGCCTCAGTGTCTCCATTTATGAACTATGAGTAAGGCTGGGCAAGGGAGGGTGGAGGCCGGGTTCACAGGAGTACTTCCACCCCGGGGGGAGGCTGACGGGAGTGTACTATGGACTTGGTGGCCTCTGACTGGGACCTGGGGGAGCCCTGTAACTCACTGCTCCTTTGAGTCGAGGGTCCTTTGGCGTTTAGACCTCTGGGGAGCTGGGCGGGTGTAGTTGCTGTCCTCCAAGCCTCCTGAGAAACCACGTGGGTAATGGAAACCTGGAGTGTGCTTTTTGAAGACAGGGCAAAGAAATTAAAGGAGCTTTTACATCTCTCGAAAGGGAGAGACCTAAGATTCCAGTAGGTCTTTATTTGTTTTTTATTTTAGAGAGAGAGTGCGAGCAGGGGAGAGGGGTACAGAGAGAAAGAGAATATCTTAAGCAGGTTCCATACTGCGTGCGGAATCCGAAGCAGGGCCCCATCCCACGACCCTGGGATCCTGACCTGAGCTAAAATCAACAGTCAAATGCTTAATTGACTGACCCACTGAGGTGTCCCCCAATAGGGTCTTTAAATCCGAAGGGTGTGGACAGCTTTTCTTCCCTGTCCCAAGGTAAGAGCAAAGGAAGGAGGTTGGCTTTGGTGCTGGGGGGGATTTAGTTCACTCATAGGAGGAGCTTAGATGTGAGGGGAGGCAGCTGAGGCTGGCTGGGGGGCCAGGGAGGCCGCCAAGGCTGGCTGGGGGCCAGGTGGCGTGTACGCAACTTCTGTTGGATAATGATAACACAGACGTTCTGACCGATGATGGCTTGACTTCTGAGTTTTCAGCTTTAGGAGGGTCAAAAAGCCACACGCATCCAGTAGAAACCATACTTTGAATCTTGATCTTTTCCCAGGCTGGCGATCACGCGCTATGCCGCTGTGTCGTGATGCTGGGCAGTGACCGCTCCCGGGTAGCTGCCAGTTACGCTTGTCACGGTTCTGGGCCTGTGTTTCCCTGTCAGCACAGTATTCAGTAAATTACATGAGATTTTCAACACTTTATTCTATAGTAGGCGTTGTGTAGATGATTCTGCCCAATTGTAGGCTAGTGTAAGTGTTCACGTTTAAGGCAGTCTGGGCTAAGCCCAAGATGTTGGGTAGGTCGGGTGGAGTAGATGCATTTTTGACCTATCTTTTCAACTTTGATGGGTTCACTGGGATCTAACCCCCTCATAAATGGAGGACGGTCTGTAGTAGCTGTTAACTTATTATGCACCCAGGTCTGCCTTGTGCTCTTTTGCTGAACTGTATTCTACTCTGATATTGTGGGAGTATTTGTTGAGCACCTACTATGCTCCAGGCAATGTGCTAGATTCCGGGGCTACAGTGGTGAGCAAAACCAGGTATGTTTCCACAGTGCTCCGGGGTGGGTTTCCAGGCTACTAGGCCCTTCAGAAATAAACTAAGCATGTACAGGTATCATTACCAACTGTGATAAGTGTCCTGAAGGCCAAGTTTAGGGTATCATAATAATGTAAAACAGGTACATATTATAGAGTCTGGGGTGTTAATGGAAGGCTTATCCCTTCATACTGTTTTTTTTAAAACATTTATTTATTTTGAGGGAGCGAGAGTGTGTGTGAGCAGGAGAGGGGCAAAGAGAGAGAGAAACGCAGAATCTGAAGCAGGCTCTAGGCTCTGAGCTTTCAGCACTGAGCCCGATGCAGGGCTTGAACCCACAAACTGTAAGATCATGACTTGAGCTGAAGTTGGACGCTTAACCAACTGAGCCTCCCAGGTGCCCCCATACTGGGTTTTCTTATTCTCATTTTTTCTGAGGAGGAAATGAATTCAGAGAGGCTAAGTCACTTGCTCAAGATTGCACAGCAATTAATTGGGTAGAGTTGGATTTCAAATGTACCTGCGGGTCTGACCCCAGGTAACTTCTCTCTTAACCACCTGCATCTAGAAGCTTCCTGGGCTGTATGATAACTTAATGGATACTCACCCTCTATTATTTAATCTTCTCAGGCACTTGTGAACTAGGGATTATTATACCCATTATATGGATGAGGAGACCAGCTCAGAGCTCATGAACCTGCCTGAGGTCACACGAGTCAGCTGGTGGTGCAGCAGGAATTTGAACTCAGGTCGGAGAACCCAAAAGCCTGTGAGTTTTCCAAACTCTGTACCATTGACCACCTGCTAACCTCCAGGTGTCTTTGTTCTCCCACGAGCCTGTAGACCTGGAGGCACCTTTGCAAGGACCCTCAGCCGCGGGGGGGGGCGGCGGAGCAGGGCTGCACGTGGACTCCCTACCTTCCACCTGGTTCTCCTTTCGCTCTTAATCACATGCAGCTTTTGCTCTGCACTCAGGGAAGAGAGCGGGATTGGATGGCTCGGGTTCAGCACCTGGCACGGACGCTTTTCAGAGGGACTCTCGTCTCTGTGGGCGGAAAGGGGAGGGAAGGAAGCCGCCGCCCCAGGACCCTCTCCGCCAGAACGTGAGACCCTGGGAGGAGCCCAGGGTCCGGGCTGTTGCTTCTCTGTCTACACATGGACCCAGAGGGACCAACCGAGAGCCGGTGGCCGACGTTGAGGCAGACGCCTGTGGAAATGGAAGGGCCCTTGTCTGGGCAGCGGGGTCTGGCAGGGCTGTCTGGTGGGCACCACGCCCTGGTGAGCGGCTTGGCTGGTCACCAGGCGTCCTTTTCTTTGTGTGTCCCGGGGCTGTGCCAGAGGCCAGGATGCGCCGGTGGGAGCGCCAGGAGGAGGCAAGCTCCCGATACAAAGATCATCCACAGTCCCCCCGGAGGTACTGGTGGGGAGTTAAGTGTGGGTAAACAGGCCATCGGTGCCCACAGGGAGGTGTCCGCGTGCGCACCGTCGGACAGAAATCCGGTGTGAGCCTCCTGCCTAACTTTTCAATTCTCCAGCACCCACGCTACGAAGTGCAAAAGGAAGCCGGTGAAAACAGTACTTTATCTAACTCCGTGTATCCAAAACATTGTAATATCAACGTGTAATCAATAACCATTTCTTAATGAGCTATGTGGCATTCCGTTTTGCATGCTAACCCTTTGAAAGCCGGGTGTAGTTTACGCTCAGCACGTTCGCATGGGATCTGGCCGCCTTACAAGCCCGGTGGCCGCTTGTGGTGGTGAGTGGCTATGGGAGTGGGCAGTGCCGTCCGAGAGTTAATTGGGACTGTTAATCACCTCCCTGCCTTCACCTTCCGCCCGGGGTGG
This sequence comes from Crocuta crocuta, assembly GCF_008692635.1. Taxonomy (NCBI): domain Eukaryota; kingdom Metazoa; phylum Chordata; class Mammalia; order Carnivora; family Hyaenidae; genus Crocuta; species Crocuta crocuta. The sequence continues at coordinate 2,235,831 of NW_027531425.1, read as the reverse complement.
GGGGATGCACGGGGCAGCATTCTGCGGTGGGGAGGCCTTCCGGCTGCCCGTCTAACCTGCGCCCTGCTGTGCCGCTGGGGTCTCTGGGCTGCAGTGGGAGAAAGGCTTCGAGGTAGGAGCTGGAAGGCCAGGAAGGTGGGACAGAATGGAGGCGAAAACCTTCTAGGACCCGAGTGGGGAGCGCGGAGGCGACCTGGTGGCCCGCCCACGCCCGGCGGAGCGGTGGGTGTGGGACGGACGAGGTGGCGCGGAGCGGCCGGGGATCACAAGCCCACAGGCCCGCATTGTTCGCCTGTCACACTTCCTTTGGCTTTATTGCCTTTGTCCAACACCCTATTGTCTGGTTTCCTTTTGTCCCCTTTTCAGCGCGGCTGCCTTTTATTTTCCAGCCAGCCTGGTTGTTTTCATTTCTTTTGTCTGAAGTTCCTGAGAGGAAGGTTTTATTTTCAGCGGTTTGATTAATTCACAGCTTGAGCCCGGGGTTTGTTTGTTATGNCGGCCCCCCCTGCTCCGGGCCTGGCTCCCCGCCCCGCCCTGTGCCCGGATGGGCCGAGCCGCCTGCTTCCTGGACGCTGTCCAGGCCCCTGCGTGGTGAGAGGGGACCCTGGGGCCGGACCCTGAAAGGCCTCGGGGGAGCTCGGCTGGGGTCGTGTCTTGGGTCCCGTGCCAGTCAGGCCCGAGGGGACCCTGGCCTTTGAAAGTGGCAGGAGGGTCTGCTTTGGTCTAGGTGGCATCAAATCAAATACATCTTCAACTGGAACGTTCGTTCCGCTGTTTCATGTAAAATACGGTCCGTGGGCTCTTGTATACAGCACGTTGCTTCACTCACAAGAAATGTTTTGCTGTACGGAGTCGATGCAATATACAGTATTATATACTGCACCCGCAATTCGGCTTTAAGGGATGTTTACTAGATCTGATTTTTGTCTTACACGCCCCCTCCTAAAATTTTTGCACAGGTGTTACATTTTTAAGACAATTTAAGGATGCTTCTCAAATGGGTGAGTATCGGCCTCACCTGTAGGGTTCGTTAAAACAGATTCCTGCTCCATTCGCAGAGTTTGATTTGTGGGTGACCGTAACTAGCTCTCAAACAACCCCCCGGGGCATGCTTAGACTGTGGCTCCGTTGTAGGGACTGCATTTCAACTTGCGGTGGTTTCACTAGTGCCAAGCAATGTTGTAAACGGGTAAATTTTAACAAATCGTCTCCTCCTGAACGCCATTTTGCAGATGAGGAAACAGGTGTGGAGAGGTCCAAGGTGACTTCGTCACTAGTCGAGTAGCCTGTGCGTACTTAGAACCTGGTGCTGGGTGTCCCCACTGGTCTTGTCTCCGTGACTTTGAACAGGGAGCAAGTGAACTGTGCGCATCTGCCTGTTTGGCTCTGAGTATGGAATGACCACCAGCAATCACTCCCCAGGATTTTGATCCCCGGGATTCCAGGCAGTGGTGACAGCAGCAGTGAGGGGAGCAGATTCCGCTTACACCAAGAGTTGCCAAGGCACAGGAGTAGAGGAGAGCGACTCTCTGTGAGAGACTCCAGCTAGATATAGGCAAATATTTTTTCTCCAAGCTATACATCTCTCAGCCTGCTATGTCCCCACTTTTGGTAGCTACATGGATATGAAAAATAGTTCGCTTTTATCTTGTCTCCATTAGAAACACGTATATAAAGGGTAGTTGACCCTTGGTCCCCCTTTTGGGGGGTAGTAGGGAGTGGTAGGGACTAAGGAAAACTGGCTTGTCCGTAGGGAGCACCTGCTACTTAATTCTAGCCAATTATTGCCCCCAGACCAACAAGAGAAGTTCAAATCCAGATCTCATGCAATATCTCGTGATTTGTATATTTTGGTAGCTAATTATAAATACACATAATTTTGGCTTTACTGGGAGCAGAAACCGCTAGTTGACAATCCCTGCCCTCCTTAGGTTAACCATTCAGCCAGACGCTGCAACGGGCAGGGACTCCTGAAGGTAGGGCCTGCGTGACTGGCTGTAGACCTTCCTATGGAAGAAAGTGAGGGGCAGAAGAATGGTTTCTAGTTTTTTACTGTGGGTTCCAAATGGGAGTTTGCATTTCGTGCTGATGGCGTCGCTGTATCTACAGTTGGTTCCGCTCTGCTCATCCTCCCTTAGGATGTCCATGAGGAGCCCTGGCTCTGCCCAGCTGGCCCTGGATGGCGTTGGCACCATGGTGAACTGTACCGTCAAGTCTGAAGGGAAGAAGGAGCCCTGCCATGAGGCCATCCAGGCCTCCGCCGCTACAGCGGAACCCCAGCCCGGAGACCCAGCCCGGGCTTCCCAGGATGGTGCTGACCCCCAAGCTCCAGCCCAGGTGCCCGGCCCTTTCCCCGGGGCTCCTGGGTCAGTGCGCCCACTTTGCCTACATAACCCACACTTGATGGGGCTCACTTTGCCTCTGTAGCCTACACACCTCTTCTTGAGGCTGGGCAGGCACCCACTCCCCTCGCTGGGGACACAGGAAGCAGAAACGTCTCTGGGGGAAGACTGTAGGTGGGTGGAGAGGGGCTGCCAAGTTCAGGCAGGCCACCTGTCTGAGCGGTACATGGTCTCGCTCTTGTGCATGCTCACCTGGTGCTAACTACTCCCCCATGTGTGACCAGTCCTGATCTGAGGACTAGTTGGAGAGACAGGATACATCTGCTCAAAAGTCATCTACCGTACAATTTGAGAAAATCAGCCTTATTACCCCAGCCTGAGTGCCGTCACTCAATTCCTCATCCTCAACATGGTGGAGTTCTGAACTACAAGAGCAATAAGGACTCTTGGAGTTCTTAAAAATCCTGATTCCATGCAAGAGATGTAAAAAGAGGAATGTGTCATTAAAAACCAAATGAGAATTTTAGGGCTCTGGGGAAGGATCGAGCCTAGAGGGAAGAGGGGAGGGGTGGCAATAGAGGAAGACTTCCTGGAGGAGTAGGGCCTTGAGTTAGTAGGCCTTAAAGAATGGGGAGGACTCAGGTGAGGAGAGGGGGTGAAGCCCTAAGGAGGGACGAGGTGGTTGTCCCAGGAGTAACCCACCCAGCTGTAGATGTGGGCAATTGCAAGAGAGTAATAATCAATAGTGGGCTTGGCACTTGACCCTGCAGCAGCAAACTTCATGTGCATTAACTTGACCCCAGCGTCAATCCTGATAGGGGAGGTATTAATATTTCCACTTTCAGAAGAGGGAATGAAGTCAGGTTCAGAGAAGTTCAGAGTCTCCTGTGGGATCAAGTGCCTCATGAGTCACTGAGCCTCTGGTATCTTTAAAGCTTTTGTTCTTTTGCTAAATGCAGCAAAGTCAGGGCAAACGTAGGGAAGGTGGGGAGGGAGAGCCCTACCCGGGGGCAGCGGGTGCGCTTGGATTTCTCAGGGTGCACATGCCTGGGGGCCTCCGTTCCCCCTGCAGTCTGCTTTCAGGGGGGTGACGGTGATAATCTGTGCATACTGCAGGACTGCAGCCCCCCGGACAGCAATGGGTGTCCAGAACCCAAGAGACCGGGAGGTTCTGAGGCTGCCTCAGGAAGCCACGAGAAACTGGACTTCAACCAAAATTTAAAAGAAGGTAAGATGTCCGCCTAGGTTGGAGGCGGGCCCAGGCGGGAGGTGTTAAGAGCGCTGTTCCTCACCTCTCTGGTGTCTTCTAGTCGTGCCGGCCATCGAGAAGCTGCTGTCCAGTGACTGGAAGGAGAGGTTCCTGGGAAGGAGCTCTGTGGAAACCAAAGACGTGAAAGGTGAAGGCCCATGTGGGTAGGTGGGGGAGGCTGGCTGAACCCCTTTCCCTTCTCCCAGTCTGGCCACGCAGTCTGGGCCTGCGGGGTGGTTTTGGAGGCTCTTGGTCCCCTTGTATCTGGCCTGTACCCCTCCGGCTCCTGCCCAGCCCCGGGGTTTGGCACCTTCCCTCACCTGGGGACCGAGCTTTTGGTCTGGCTCCTTCCCGTGCAGGAGAGGCCTGGTGGGAATGCCATTCCATGAATACAGATTTGGGCTCTTACCGGGGACCCTTGTAACCTCAGGTGTGTCCCTGCCACTTCCCAGATCTAGCTAGATAAAATGAGCCAGTTATCCCCTTTTACTGCTGAAAATTAAATTCCTAGGCTGCCAGGACCTCACTGAGTGAATTCAAGGGCTGCTGCTTGGTTCATGAGAGTGGCCGTATTTCCAGTGTGGTTGCTCACCCCCATGGTGGGGGGGCTTTCAAACCACCCCAGTGCTCAGGCTCCATTCCACGTGCTGAGAACCCCCGGGGCCGGGGGTCTGGGCATGTGTGTATGTTTCAAAGGCTCCCTGAGTGATTGAGTCGAATGGTCTGCAGCCTGGCACAGCTGTGTCTTATGTGAGCTTAAGTAGAGGGCAGGGGACAGTGGCCCCTGTGGGTGGATGACCATGTGCCAGATTCTGGACTCGGCCTTACATTCACTGTCTTTTTAACCCTGACAGCACCCCCTGGGAAGTGGCTATTCCTGTGCTTATTTATAGATTAAAAAAAAGTGCAGAGAAGTTGGTTATTTATCCAACTTCTGGAAAGGATAGGTTGAAGTAGGAATTTGAGCCCAGATCGGTCTTGCTCCAAGGCCTGAGCGTGTCCCACTGGGCCCCTTCTGTGGGACAGTTCTCCACACCGATGCCATGGCACTGGGCACCTGAGGACATCCGAGAAGTGATCCAAGAAGTCCCCGGTCAGCGTTTCTAGGGACCGGAAGCAGCGGGGGATGGTGGGGAACTTCTAGGGCAGCTGGTTGTCAGACAGCAGGCAAGCTCCCTGCAGGGCAAGGATCAGGTCTCCATCCTCTGTCGCTCAGCCCCTGACAGGGGCCTGGGAAATTGCCATTGCCCAACAAATGTCAGATGGGTGGGTGGGTGCATAGGTGGACAGATGGACAGACAGACATTCTTACTGGTGGCCGTTTCGCTATGGAGCAGGGACCCAGGAGAGCCTGGCAGAGAAAGAGCTCCAGCTCCTGGTCATGATCCACCAGCTGTCTACCCTGAGAGACCAGCTTCTGACGGCCCACTCGGAGCAGAAGAACATGGCTGCCATGCTGTTTGAGAAGCAACAGCAGCAGATGGAGCTGGCCCGGCAGCAGCAGGAGCAGGTGGGCCCAGCCTCGTGTCTGCTAGCGGAGGGGGTCTGTCAGAGCCTAGAAGGGAGCACGTCGGGGGCAGGCCTGGGTGGTGGGGGTGTAGTAGTAGTCCCACCTCTGGCTGTTCGTAAGCCTTGTGGGGGGCCGGGGACTGGAAGGGGCTCTGAGCCTGAGCAGCTTGCTACTTCCGCCCAACCTCCACCCTTGGCCTCCGGAGGAAGGTGCTCTGAAGGTGGGCTGTCCTGCTGCTTGCCCCACCCAGCGTGTGGTTTGTGCCGGTGTGGGGGGCAGGGGGCGGTGCGTCCTGGGACAGGGCTAACATCCCTCATGTCTGTTACCCCGCTCTTTCCTGCCGCCAGATTGCCAAACAGCAGCAGCAGCTGATTCAGCAGCAACATAAGATCAACCTCCTCCAGCAGCAGATCCAGGTAAAAAGGGTGGGGAGAGGGCCAGGGGCTGAGGGGGTGACATCAGCCTGGAGATGGATGGCTCCCAGGGACAGGGAGAGATGGGGGAGAGGTGGGTTAAGCAGACTCACTCAGGCATGGCCCTAGGGAGGGGGCTTACTTCTGCTCTAGCTCCGAACCCCAGGTGTCTTCCCCTGGCTTACGGGAGGGGCCAGAGTGTCGTCTTCCCTAGCTGGGGCTGGCAGGTAGGAGGAGATGTGGGGTCGAAGGGAGCCTTTAAAAAACATATATATATATATTTTTTTTTTTTTTTGAGAGAGAGGAGAACGAGCAGGGGAGGGGCAGAGAGACAAAATCCAAAGCAGGCTCCAGGCTCTGAGCTGTCAGCACAGAGCCCGACAGTGGGGCTCGAACCCATGAACTATGAGATCCTGACTCGAACCCACGAACTATGAGATCCTGACCCGAACCCACGAACTATGAGATCCTGACTCGAACCCACAAACTATGAGATCCTGACTCGAACCCACGAACTATGAGATCCTAACTCGAGTGGAAGTCGGACGCCCAACCGACTGAGCCACCCAGGTGCCCCTCATATGGAGACCTTTTGAAGACTCACCCTGTACCGGTCGCTATACCTCTCGTGTCTGGGTCCATTCTCTGCATCCTGGGTTGAGCCGTTTGGGCCCCCAGGGACTCACACAGGGTTTCTTTGCCCTCAGCAGGTCAACATGCCTTACGTCATGATCCCAGCCTTCCCTCCAAGTCACCAGCCTCTGCCTGTCACCCCCGATTCCCAGCTGGCCTTGCCCATTCAGCCCATCCCCTGCAAACCAGGTGAGTGAGGGCGGGGGTCCAGCCGCTAGCTGAGGCCTGAGGTCAGGGAGGAGCCCGGGACCGCTCTGGCGCATTACTTTGCCATGAGGCCTTTCTGGGCCAGTGGAAGCAACATCCCTTCTTTCTGAACCTCCCTGAGAGAATCGAAAAAGAAATTGCGCTTGAAAACAATGAAGCGCTTTCCAGATAAAAGTGAATGTAGCCTCTCTAGATCTAGTGTCCCTGGCTCTGGTACGTTCACTGGACCAGAATATTAATCTCTTGAACTCTAACTGAGGTCTGTACTTTACCCCGACCGAGTCCCTTCTGTCCCGCTGCTGAAATTCAGTGAACACAGACTGAGTACCAACCACGTGTCTGATGCCCTGTTGTTGCCAGGTGGCTATGGGGGGGTGATAAAAATGGGTTTTGAGCTCAAGGAGTTTTACAGTCTGGGGAGGGAGAAAGGATATCAATAAGTGGGGAATCCAGGAGGGCTTTCTGTGGAGGAGGTGCTTGATTGGGTCCCCAGAGGTGGGCTGTGGGGGTGAAGCCCGGAGCTGAGGCCTGGAGCCTGAGGTTGGCAGCTGCAGGGGTTGGTTGGAGTGGAGGGGAGCGCATGGCAGGGTGGGGAGACAGGCTGGCGGGAGCAGTTGGGGCCGAGCCTGGTGTTTGGAATTTATTTTGTAGGATCTCCATCCTGCTTGAACACTTGAGCAGAGGGTGTGTTGTCACACTGACTGCGGGTGACCGGCAGCAGAGAGGGAAGGGGGACCGGTCGGAGCGGGGCTGGTAGGGGGCTGCTGAGGTGGTTCTCGGACAGAAGCGGAGATGGAATTAGTAGACCATGACCATGGACACCTTGTTGAAAGGTCACGGGTCAGGGCAGGGAGGTTGCCCATAGTTGTTGCAGGAGCGGGGATAGCTTTTAGGTCGATTCCATTGGGTCTACCCTCCCTGTTCCGTGTGCGAGAGCAGGCGGGTGAATCCCTGTGGGCCACAGGTTAGCACCGCCAGCTCTGCTCCACCTTGCTCTACGCTGGACGCTCTAGTGTGGGGGAGGGGGAAACACAAAGGACTGAAAAAGTTAGGCCCCAACTTCAAGGAAGTTGTCACTTGGGGAAGTGGGGACACTGGGAAGGGGGAACAGGCCAGCAGCACAAAACCATTGCAACTCAAGGGGAACAGAGCCGCAGGAGTGAGGAGGGCAGGGCCTGGGGGCAGTGTGTGGTGGTGCGTCTGACCCCCTGCTTCTGGACAAGGAAGGCAGGAAATCAGCTGTGGGATGACTTGAACCGGCCGGCTTGCTACCGCTTTGCTGGCTTCAGAGTCCTAGTAAGCAGGGGGCCACGGGCTTCCAGATGACCCTTCCCTGAGTGGAGCGAAGAGCGCCTCCCCCCAGCTCCCAGGCCATAGGTGGTGCCCCATTGCCCACAGCACCGAGTCCACAAACCCAAGCCCGGCCGTCACAGGCCTCCGAGGCCACCTTGCCCATCACGGGCCTGTCTCCTTGCCCACTTCTTGGCTCTCGCAAACCCACATCTCCCCTCCACCTGCCTGCCTGCAGCCCAGAACACCACCGGCCATGTGGTTAGCAATTCGTGTACACAGCTTCTCTCTCCACCTGAGCTGTCCACTCCTTGATGCCGGGCTGGGTTGAGGACCAGCACGGTAGGCCAGGTGGAGCAGAGAGGGTGCCGTGTAAGGGGGAAAGGAAGGGCTGTGTTCAAATGTCTGTGCTGCCATTTCTGAGCTATGGCATAACCCGTGTGACGTCTCCTGGTCTCTGTGTCTTCATCTGTAAAATGGGGTGATGTCCTGAGCACCGGTTCCATGCCATACACTAGGGTATTGGGGGCTAATGCGTGAGCAGGATAACGCCCAGGGAGCGGCTTTTGTACCCTGCACATAGTAGGTACAAACACCAGTGTCTGTAGAATGAGTGGGTGTATACCTGCTTTCAGGTCCCCGTTGGGCGGGAACTCCAGGCTCAGCGGGTTGGGAAGGGCAGGAAAAGGGTGAAGATGCCGATCGGTGTGCAGGGGTGGGGTGGGGGGTGGATGAGGAGGCCTTCGGCGGCACGGGGGCGCTGGGGAAGGCCTGGGCTGCACACGAGCTGGGCCAGCTTCACGCCTCTGCCCACCTGCTGCGGCTGGGACCTCGTCAAGCAGGGCGTCTGCTGTTCTGTGCTCATCCAGGACTTTTCTCCTTGCCGCCTTTTCCATAGTGGAGTACCCCCTGCAGCTGCTGCACAGCCCCCCGGCCCCGGTGGTGAAGAGGCCCGGGGCCATGGCCGCCCACCACCCCCTGCAGGTACTGCTCCACACACTGGCCCCGGGCTGCCCGCCCAGGGGACTGCGGGCTCCTGTGCTCTTCTTCACCTGCTCTTGCCAGTCTCTTCCTTTCCTGCCGTGTCCTTGTGTGTCCCGGGGATGTTTGTCTGTCTTTGTGTTCCAACGTGTCCCCTCCTGTCCCTCTGTGGGGGGTGGGGAGGGCCCTGGTGTGTCTCAGCCTCTCCTCTCTGGGTCTCTCTCAGGAGTCCTCCCAGCCCCTGAACCTCACAGCCAAGCCCAAGGCCCCCGAGCTGCCCAATGCCTCCAGCTCCCCCAGCCTGAAGATGAACTGTGGACCCCGCCCCCCCAGCCACGGGGCCCCCACTCGGGACCTGCAGTCCAGCCCGCCTAGTCTGCCATTGGGTAAGCGCTCTGCCAGGGATGCATGGTATGACCTTGGGCATGTCCTTCCCTTCTGCGGGCTACGGTTTCTGTAAAACAAGGGGTTAGAGCTGCCGTCTTTGGCCTCTTTTAGTTTCTGCGCTGTCTCAGAAGGCCCCCTACTTCCTCTTCCCGCTCACATCTGGCTCGGCTCCCCCACTTCAGGGCTCCAGGCCACACTGAGTTTTAGTTTTAGGGAGTGTGATTCTCTGTTCTAGCCTACTGGCCCACGGCTCCACAGCCAGTGTAAACAGCGCCCCCTTGGGCACGTGCAGCTGTCTGGAAGGGGCGACAGGGAGCACCAACCCCGGTGAAAAACTCACAGGAGTAGCCTGGTGTGAACTGGGTTGATCCCCTCTGCTGCCCCACCCCCATTTCTCCTCCTCNCCACCCCCATTTCTCCTCCCACCCCCATTTCTCCTTCTCCCCCCCTTTCCCATAGGCTTCCTTGGTGAAGGGGACGCGGTCACCAAAGCCATTCAGGATGCTCGACAGCTGCTGCATGGCCACAGTGGGGCCTTAGAGGGCTCCCCCAACACCCCCTTCCGCAAGGTATGAGGGCTCCCCTGCACTGGGGCAGGATGCAGGGAAGCTGAGGGACTGGGGTGGAAGATTCGGTCTGAGTCTGCTGGAGGGAGGGGTGTGGGGTGATGCAGAGGGGCTCATGTACAGATTTTGTCTGTCAACTCCAGGACCTCATCAGCCTGGACACGTCCCCGGCTAAGGAGCGGCTGGAGGAGAGTTGTGTGCACCCCCTGGAAGAAGCCATGTTGGGCTGTGACATAGATGGTGAGGGACTGGGGGGCAGGAGGGCCCACCTCTGCTTCCTACCGGGGTCAGGGTGGGTCAGATTGTGTGCCTCCCTGATGCCTTTTCTCCCAGATGCCGTTTCTCGCAGACCCTGTCTCTGAAGTCCCCTCCTGTGTCTGGCTCTTGTCAGTCTCTGGGTCACTGGCTGGGCCCCTGCTGAGGTCCTGCTTCCAGGGTCCCTGGCTCCTGTGGGAGCCTCCCCATCGCCCCCTAGTGGCCAAATAACGGCGGTCTCTGCCAGCCCTACCCCGAGGGGCTGCCCTCCCTGGCTGACTTCACTGCTGTCCCCCAGGCTCCCGCCACTTTCCAGAGTCCCGGAACAGCAGCCACATCAAGAGGCCTATGAATGCCTTCATGGTGTGGGCCAAAGATGAGCGAAGGAAGATCCTCCAAGCCTTCCCAGACATGCACAACTCCAGCATCAGCAAGATCCTTGGTAAGGGCCGGTGGGTACGGGCTCTCAGGGCTCCAGGGGCCATGCCAGCAAGACCTGGTGGCAGGAGCCAGCTGGCTTTACTTGGCGCTTGCTGGGGGACAGTCCCGGTCGTGCTGAGCTTCCGAGGAGTCTGGTGGGTCCTGGGGTGTTATTACCACTCTGGGGCTCTTGTAGACCCCAAGAATTGAGGAGTGTGGTATGTGTGTGTACATTCTCTAGCCCCTGATCTCTCCCTAACCTGTTCTGTTTGCCTAGACCCTTGGAACTCTGGCAGGAAACAGGAAAGATTGGCATTCTTGGGCTGTCCCTAGAGAGGTGGTGGCAGTTTTTTGTTTTTAAACAAAAAATATTTATTTGATCTCTACACCCAGCACTGGGTTTGAACTCAGGACTCCAAGATCAAGAGTTGGATTCTCTTAAAAAAAAAAAAAAAAAAAAAAGTTGAATGTTTTGCCTGAGCCAGTCAGGGATACTAGTACAAAGTTTTTTTTTGTTTTTGGGTTTTCTTTTTTTTTCATTTAAAAAAATTTTTTTTCCTTTTTTAATAGTTTATTAAGTTGGTTTCCATATAATACCCAGTGCTCTAAAAATGTTTATTTTTGAGAGCGTGTGTGCATGGGGGAAGGACAGAGAGAGAGAGGGAGACACAGATTTGAAGCAGGCTCCAGACTCAGAGCTGTTGGCAGAGAGCTTGTTGTGGGGCTCGAACCCACATACTATGAGATCATGACCTAAGCCAAAGTTGGTCGCTTAACCAACTGAGCCACCCAGGTGCTCCTAGTAGAAAGATTTTTAAAAACAAATTCTGTGTCCTGACTGGAAGCTAAGGCAGGTGGGGCGGGGCTAGAAGGTGGCAGTTGTTTTCAAGACTGAGGCGCCTCTGTCTCTTGTGAAAATGGGGCATTTTGTCCTCCGCAGGGGGCCTGGGGTTGGCTGCTCTTTTGTTTTTTTGCAAATCTGGCAGAGCCAGGCCGAGCCTGCCGGAAGTGGCTGGGTAGTTTGGGATGTGGTTACTCCATAAATGGACGCCCACATACATGCCAACTTCATTCATGCATTTGCTCCACTGACATCCAAGGGGCACCCATGTGGGGCCGGGTCCTCACTAGGTGCTTGCACATCTATCACCTTGTTGATCCAGCTGGGGGCCAAACTCTTAGGGACGTATAGGGGGTTTGGGGGTGGTCAGCAAGCCGAGCACTGACTGCCTGTCCCCGGGGGCCGGGCCAGGCTCTCGCTGGAAGTCCATGAGCAACCAGGAGAAGCAGCCCTACTACGAGGAGCAGGCAAGGCTGAGCCGGCAGCACCTGGAAAAGTACCCGGACTACAAGTACAAGCCACGGCCCAAGCGCACCTGCATCGTGGAGGGCAAGCGGCTGCGGGTAGGCGAGTACAAAGCCCTGATGAGGACCAGGCGCCAGGACGCCCGCCAGAGCTACGTGACCCCGTGAGTAGCCCCACCGTAGGCGGCCAAGCCTCTCCCCCCTCCACGTGCCTGTGCACCTGCCGCTCCTGTGCGTGGCCGTGAGTGTGTGGCGTGCGTGCCTTTGTGTGTGACCCTGGTGCTATCTGTCGGTTTGGAGCTTAGATGTGTGTGGGCGTGATCTGGGTCTGCCTGGGCCCGTGTGTATGGCCGCAGGGGTTGCCCGGTGGCTCAGGGCATAGGATTGTACCTGACTGTGGGAGACTGGCCACGTGTGCCTATGAATCACAAACTCCTTAAAAAAAAAAAAANGTGCCTTTGAAACAAAAACCCCAAAAAAAAAAAAAAAAAAAAAAAAATTCAAGGGTGCTAAAAATGAAGGTACTTATTATACAGCGGATTCCCAACTTGACAAAAGCAAGCTCCTGCATGGATTCTTTCAAACCCCGCCCTGGGGCATCTAAATATAGAACTTCCAAAAACTGGATTCACACAGGAGCCTCTGGGCATATCTGTTGAACATGCTCCGGGCCCCGGACTGCATGTGTGAGCAGGGCTATAGTGGACCATGAATTTGGCTGTCAGCAGCAAGCAAGCCGGGTGGCAGTGTGCATGTCTCAAGGCAAAAGGGTCGTGGGGTGGGGAGGGCACGCCTTGAAGTGAACCAGAGGGGAGCTGGATTTGGGGGTGCGAGGTGGGGGTCCCTCTGCAAGTGTGCCTCTCGTCTGCCCTGCAGCCCCCAGGCTGGCCAGCTGCCGATGAGCTCCTCGGAGGTCCTGTACCCTCGAGTGGCAGGCGTGCCCCTGGCTCAACCCCTGGTGGAGCACTATGTGCCCCGGAGCCTGGACCCCAACATGCCTGTCATCGTCAACACCTGCAGCCTCAGGGAGGAGGGCGAGGCTGCAGAAGACAGGCATTCGGTGGCTGATGGCGAGATGTACCGGTACAGCGAAGACGAGGACTCGGAGGGCGAGGAGAAGAGTGATGGGGAGCTGGTGGTGCTCACGGACTGATCCTAGCTGGGAGGGCCCGGCCCCAAGCCGATGGGCACAGCCAGCCGGCCTGGACTACGTTGGTACTTGGACTTGCCCAGGAGAGGGGCACAGCTGTGCACTTGTAGATATCCTCCTGAGGGGAGATGCCCCATCACCTCCCCTGGGGCCACACCTGACGCACTGTGGGCTGAGGTGGGCGGGGCCTGTAGAGCAGCGAAGTGCTGAGCGCACCTTGGCCCTTGGGGCTCGTGGCCAGCGGACACTGTATGACCCTTCCTGCAGGTCTACTCACCTCAGGGGCCTGGCAGCTCCAGACCTGTCCCCCTGGGACCACATGCTTTGTTTTCATTCTTGTCCTGGCTGGACCAGCCCCTATAGGACCAAACAACCACCCCCTCCCCCCCATCATCACTCCTCTATCACAGGATCACTTTGTACTCTGCAGAAAGGTCTGGCTGTCCCTTGTCTTCATCTTCTGCTGAGCCCGTTGTGCCTCTGGCTGCTGTGTGTGTGCGCACACGTGTGTACATGGAGGTGTGTGCACATGCTCATGTGTGTATTTCCACCTGCTCATTCATTGCACAAGGTATTTATTGAGTGCCTGCTGTGTGCCAGGCACTGTTGCTGAGTTCCTGTGGGTGTGTCTCTTGATGTCACCTCTTGCTTCTCTGGGGGCCTCTTCCTGTGCTTCATTGTCCCCAAATTGCTACCTCTTTGTCAGTCTGGGTGTCTCAGGTTCTGTGTGTCCTTGTGTTCTCTGCAGGGCTGTTCTGTGGTCCCTTCTTGGCCCCTGCCCCCTTTGACACCACTGGTCAGCTTGGGTTTGTCAGGCCCCTGGGCCCACCAGCCGCCCTGACCTCCCCTTCCTGTCCCTTCATTCCCTCCCTGACTCTGCCCTACGGTTGGTTCCCACAGTCATTTTTAGCTCTGAGCAACGTGGGAATGTGTTCAGCCTCCAAGGGGCTCGGTCTTGGTGCCCCTGTCCCTGGTCCCAACCTGAGGGCCAGGAGTTGGGGACAGGATTGATGGTGTTCCCTCCGTCCTGGGGAGCAGGGCTCCCCCCATGGCAGCTGGTGAGTAGGGAGTGGGAGGGTAAGACCACCTCTCTGCCAGCCTGCTCCCCTCCCCCCTTCCCCCTCCACTAACACTGGGGAACTCCCCTCCGCTCCTGCTCCCACTGGACAGGTTATTTCCCTATGAAAGTCCCATCCCACCGGCACCTGACTCCAACGATCCAGAACAGCCCTTGGATCAGGGTGGGAAGGGAATCCTAACCCCACAGGGGCAGATGTGGCTTCTGTGCCTGCACCCCATCTTCTCCCTGTCCCCCCCCCCCCTTTCCCTCAAGCCCATCTTCTCTCCAGGCTGTTTTTTTTTATGACTGTAAACATAGATAGTGCTTTATTTTGTTAATAATAAGATAATGAGTAACTTAACCAGCACATTTCTCCTGTTTACACTTGGGGAATTTTTGTTTTCTGTCGGCATAATAAACACAGACCATTTCAGAATCTGGCCCTTGTGCGGGGGAGGGGAGGGCTGCTGGCCCCTGTCCAGAATGTCTACAAGTGCCGCCAGCCCAGCCACCACTGCCCCCTTGTGGCAACTCCGGGGATCTTCGGGCATGGGACCTGGGAGGAAACCTGAGGCCAGGGAAGGCCAGGCCAAGCCTCTGGAGAGACTGTCACCACCCCCAGAGCCTGCACCCTGAAGACACTGCCCGTCTCAAGGAGGTAAGCCAGACCTCCCCACAAATTGCCCACCTGGGTCCTAAAAAGGCAGTGGTGAGAGCAGTGGAGGGAGTCCCGGAAACTTGGGTTCTCTCTAGAAGTAGTCACATGGCCTTGGCTGAAGGTGAGAGTCAAGTGTGCCCTCTAGGCTTCATCCTCCTCCTCTGCAAACACCAAGGTCAAGCTTTATCCATAATTTGTATTCCCCTTTGGAGAAGGAGCCCTTTGAAAATCTCCTGAAAGCTGCTGCAAGCCCGCATCCCAGGAAAGGGCTTGTGTGCCCGAGCCCAGTTAGAAGGCCCCCAGGTCACTGAGTAATGAAGCAAGGTCGCTAGTGATGTGCTTCGGGGCTCTGTGACCTTACGTGTTTGAAGTCGTCATTCAAAACCTATCTAAGAGAATGTATCCATTGGACCTAAAAGGGCTGATGACCAGCTTTCAAAGTGCATATTAACAATGCTCGATAAACAGTCCAACTCTTATAGTCAAATTAATCCCGTTAAGATGGAAGGCGGGCAGCAAAGCCGAAGGGCTTCCAGTGGAAGAGTTAGACTGGGGTTGGATTAAGAGAGGTTCTGTGTTCACAACCAGGGAAGTGGTGAGAGAAGTTGGGGGTGGTTGATTCCAGGGCCTTTAACTGGGGAGTGAAGACTCCCCAAGGAATTAGGTCCTGGCCTTTTGATCTAGGGAGGGTTCTGGCTACTGGCCTTGCTGGGTTTTTCCCAGTCCACCCTCCCAGAGCTTTGGGCCGCCTCTCCTGGCTACCACACCCGGGGAAAGACACAGGTGGTCCTAGGGAAGAGGAACGAGGCTGATGTGGCGCCTGCCCTCCAGTGGTCAGCGGGGAGAATTGCTCATCTTAATTTCCCTTGTCCTGGTCTCCCCCACCCTCCAGTCCACACCACCTCCCACACTGTGTTCCTAACCAAATCAGGGCAGTCTGTCAGGACACTCCCAGGCAGCCCCACCCTCAGCCCCTGCCAGCCCAGCGCTTCCCTATTCCCCAGTCTTCTGTGGCCTTAAGGGAGCCTGAGGCCACTACTGTCACTCTCAAGGACCCCTTATCCTGCCCTCCTTTGCAGCTGCTGGAACCGTGTGCCCCACATCTTCTTAGGATGGACAGAGCCCTCCCCGAGGACCCCTGATTGGTGCCCCGGAGCCCTGTCTCCCTGAGAGGCACCATAGGGTCAGGTAGGCAGTGAGGCCAGGAAGAGAAGATCCCGGTCATTACCAGGAAGGCTGGGGCCTGAGCCTCGTCTGCCCTCCTTTGTCTCTTGCAACGGCTGAGGGTCCGAGCTCCTCCTAGACCCTGAGGAAGGTCTGAGGGAGTGGGGGCCCCCGAAGTTGCCGTGGCCTGGCATGTGGAACCAGGGGGCTAGGGTGGCAGTCAGGACTCCAGGCTTTGAGGGGAGGGGTGTCCTGAGCTCCCCTCCCCCTCCCTGCCCACTCCCTTGGAGAACTGGAGGAATGAGGATGTTTTCTCCAAGGCAGTGAGATGGTGCCTGCAGATTAAGTCCTTCGGTGCAGGTGGTGGCCGGGGGCCAGAGGGGCACAGGATGGTACCTGGGGGGGGGCCCCCTGTTCCAGCCATTCCTGCTCACCACTGCAACACCGTCTCCCACGCGGTGACATCAAGGCCCCAGGAGGCTGGAAACGAAGCTGCCTTCACAGTGGTTATCTCTGCCCTCAGCTCCAGAGGTGGCTCTGAGAGGAACAAGGAGGAGGGGCACTGCCATTCGGTTCTCGAGAAGGCCCCGCACGCGCCTGACCCCACGGTAGCCCTCAGGGGCCCGGTTTGCCCAGCCCCAGGTGGGACCAGGCCACATCCTCCAGGAGGACCCTTCCTGGGCTTGGTACTGCTCTGCCTGGGGGCCGGGCCACACCGGATCACCATGACCTTGAAGGCCCCAGCTGCTGGGGCCAGCTCAGCTCCAGCGGTTGCCATGGCAGCCGGTACTTTTCTCGGCAAAAGCCAAACAGCCAGAGTCTACCTGGCAGGCGGCCACTGCTGCTACCGCTCTTAAGGGCACCGGGTACCTTCTGGGGGCCCATGGAAACAGCACATGTGTAGCAACCTGTGCTGCTCCGAGGGGCAGCCCCATGCCCCTCTGAGTACCTGCTCTTCTGCCCCCTGGGCCTCCTGAGAAAGTGACACGGCAGACCCAGAAATCACCTTTGCGGGCTAGCTGGCAGGGCAGCAACCCCCTTCCCCCACAACAGCCAGCGCCAGCCCAGGAGGGGGTCCCGAGTGCCCCCGATTCAGGGTCGCACTGGTTCACCACCTGCCTGGAAGCCACAGCCTAGCCCCCTTTCCTGGTGTCACCTTCTTCTAGCAAGATGCTCGAAGGTAGAAAAGCAGTGGAACTTACCCTCCCTGCCCAGGTCTCTCCCAAGCCAGGAGCCCAGGCCTCAGGGAAACAGGTGCATGGAGACCAGGGTGGGAAAGACCCTGAGGAAGCGGGTTGCAACCCCCGTCGCCCCCACTGCAGGAGAACTAAATCATACCCCCTACATCACATTCTCGCCATAGGCACTCAGACACCAGAGTGGTCCAGAAATGGCCATTTTTTTTAATGCAGAAAACCATGATAATTTACAAATGAGTCACTTTCTGGGCCAGAGCCAGGAGGCCGTGAGGGCTGAAAGGAGGTGGCAGCCGTTGAGAAGCCGGGGCCAGGAGCTCAGCACCTTCACGATCCCTCCGCCACAGCCTCCTGTGC
>NW_027531425.1:2197778-2218634 GCF_008692635.1 Crocuta crocuta | reverse complement strand
GAGCCCCGGAGGTTCCCCGGCCCCTGCCTCTTAACGCCCACTAATGTCCTAGTGGGGAGACCTTGGGTCAGTGTTAGGACAGAAGGTAGAGAGACAAATCCTTGGAACTGACGGCCTGGAGGGCAGGGGAGGGGACAAGGGGGGAGGCTGCTGGCACGGTTGGCCACCCTGCTCTTTGCTACATCCCCCTCTGGCCCAGCATGAAGCAAAGCTGGGCCAGGGAGACCCAGGACGGCACCGCTCCCTTGCCTTCCCTCCTGGCAGGTGGCAGGGGCACTGGACACACACAACAGAGCAAAAAGGGCATGGGAGGGGGAGCACAGGTCCCAGGGCTGAGGTTTGGGAAGGGGCTGACTGGATCTGGCTTGGAGAAAGAGAAGGATCTCAGGTGAGGCGGCTCTGGGGGGAGCCGTCAAACCCAGTTCTAGACCATCCCCCCAAGATATGTACATCCATCCGTCAGAGTTGGCATGATGCTGGTTTGGGTTCAGCACCTCCCACGTGGGGCAGGCAGGGGGAGATGGGCTGGAGGCTCAGGGCACTGGAGGTAGAAAGGAGCCCTCCCACCTTCCCCTTCCCCCTAAGCCAGGAAGGTCAAAGACACATCTAAGGCAGCCCAGATTCCAGCATGGCCTGAGGCCGGGAATGCTGGGCTTCCCAGGGGTAGGTGTGGTCCAGGCCCCTGCTGACTACAGGCACTTCCCCAATCCTCCCCTGGCCCACTGCCCCCCAAGTCTGGCAAGGTGAAGGGGACCCCTAGAGCTGGTTCCTATCAGCCCCTCCAAACAAAAGAATGTGGTCTCCGGCAGCATCCACCGGGGGCTGGCAGCAGGGGTGGAGCCTTCTCCCTGGACACCCACCTGTCCCCTCTCCCACCTCGTCCGAGGGTGCGGACCCCGGAGCAGAAGGGAACCCTGGAGCACAGGTCCAGCCAGGCACGGGTAGGGGAGAGACGGGGAAGCTGGTCACTTTGGCATCTCCAAGGCTGACACCTGGGGCTTCACCTTGAAGTACTGGTGGAATCGGATCACTGCGTACCTGTCAGAAGACCAGAGAGAGAGTCTGGGGTGAGAAGGGAAGCCACTGGGCCCTGGTGGGAGCACTCACACCCTGAGGAAGTCTTACCAGCTCAACCCCAGGGCAGGCGGATTTTTTTTTTTTTTTTGAGTTCAGCAGTGTTAACATTTATATTGTTATGCAACAGATCTCTAGCACTTTTTCATTTTGCAAAACTGAAACTCTACCCCTGAAACAGCAACTTCCCCTCTCTCCCTCTTCCCAGCCCCTGGCAACCACCACTCTTTTTTTTAATTTTAAGTAGACTCCACGGCACATGTGGGGCTCAAACTCCCAACCTTGAGATCAAGTTCTATTGAACTGAGTGTTCCCTACTCTGTTTCTATAAACTGGACTTAGTTATGTCACGTAAGTGGAATCCTACACTATTGGTCTTTTGGGGACTGGTTTATTTCACTCAGTACAATGTCCCCAAAGTTGATACATTGTAGCACATGACATGAGTTCCTCTCTTTAAAAGGCAGAGTAGAAGTCATGGCACGTGTGTCTACATTTCTACCACATTTCGTTTGTCCTCTGGGCGTGCAGGTAGCTCTTTGACACCCTGCTTTCAATTCTGGCTACGTACCCGGTGGTGAGAATGTTGAATCGCACGGGAACTCTATTTTTAACTTTTTGAGGAAGCACAGTCTTGTTTTCTCCAGCAGCTGCACTGGTTTACGTTCCCACCAGCAGTGCCCAAGGGTTCCAATTTTCTTCCTTCTCACTGACACTTGTTTTCTGAGAGCAGCCATCCTGACGGGTGTGTGATGACCGCTCACGGTGCCTGTGTTTTTGCATTTCTCTAACTATTGTGGACACTTGGGAAGCCGGGGTCATGATTCTCTTCCAGCTGGGGGTGGGTGGGGAGGGAAGGGCAAGAAGACTGGACCAGAATGGAGGACGAAATGACTCCCGGTCCTTAGGGACACCCGTACCTCACACGGTGGAGCCAGCGGTCAATGTTCAAGGGTGGTTTCAGCACAGACCCTCCTCCATCCCTGAAGGAGGTCTGCTACCCCACACAGTAAGCACTAAACCCCCAGTGACCTCACGGAGCCACTTCCGCTCTTGGGAACTCTGGTTTCCTTTGTTACAGAATGGACAGTTCCAGCACCAGGCTCCGTGGCTACGAGCGCTGGCAGGAGAGCAGGGGCAGTAGAAGCGGTCGGAGGCTGTAGTAGGGAAGGTGGTCTCCCACCAGGCAGGAGCGGAGGGTTCGAGAACTATATTCAGAGCACTGCTCTGGGCTCATGTGCTTCCCCTAGAGTGGTGCTGGCTACGGGGTGGCTGGAATGGGAACAAGTTAGTGCAGAGGACTGGACTTTGGATGTTCTCTCTGGCCTGTCCTTTGCCCCCATGCCCACTGCTCAAGCTCTCCTTTCCCCCCACTCTCTGCTGCCCCGGCTCGTCCCCTGCACTCACCTGAGGAAATCAAAGTCGATGGTGGAGAACTGGTTCTGGATGAGGGCCCAGAGTGCCCAGAAGAAGTGAGATGCCTGGAAACAGAGCAGAGTGAGTGAGCAGGGTAGTCACCCACTGGCTGTAATGAACCCCACGCCGCTAGAGGAAAGTCACTTTGGAAGACACAGAAGTAGTCTGCTGGTGGAGACACGATGGCGTCTCCCCAGCACAAGCCACGGGGACAATCCTGGAGGTCAAGTCACTGGACAGCGTTTGGGGGCTTCACACCTTTGGGGAGAAGGTGGAGTCAGTTCTACTGTCCCAGGAAGGGCTCGGCAGGGTGGCTCCAGAGCCCTCAGCTTGTACCCCAGCCTAAGCAGAACGCCATCCCTGGCTTCTCCCCTGCCCAAGGGAGTCTCCTGGGGTCAAGGCCAAGGTATCCAGGATGAAATGAGCCTGTGCACCAGAGCACAGGCCCAGTCCCACGATCATCAGGAAGACCTCTTTAACTGACCTCCACCCCTTTCCCTCTTTTGTCAGGAGGTGGGTTGGGTTGGAAAAGGAGTGTAGATGTGTGAGCAAGAAGCCCCGAGTCCAGGCTTCGAACTAAGCGTTCAATTGCTCTTCCCATGGTCAGTAGCGCCCTCAGGGCCAGGCCACCCCAGGCTCAAGAAGCCAAAGCGCAGTGACATTACTATCCCAGGACAGGGCCTCCTACCCCCACCCCGTGTCCAGCTTGCTCCGGAGTTGGCTATATAGCCCCTGCCTCCACTTTGCAGGGCTCTAAGGGGTATAGACAATTAACAAGTACAAAGGATTACTAAAACACTGTAGCAAGAGAAAGGCTAAGGGGAACAGTTAGGGAACATGACTGGATCATAACCAGAAAGGCATAAATGGAACAGAGGCAGAACCTGATGGGCAGTTTTTGTGCCAACAAGGGAAACAGATGAGGCACTCCAAAATGACCAGTAAAGAAAGATTCTACTTAAGTTCCACTGATGTTTTATGAGACCCAGGGCAGTGGGCTTCTCTTCTTGCTTATACATGGCTGACATAACTGAGACTGGCTGGCCATCCCCTGGGTGCACCCCATGGAGACCTGGCATGAATCAGGGACCCTGGGTAAATGCCACTCAAAATCAGCTCAGGACCACGTGAGGAGGAAGAGCCTGATGGGAGAGGCTCACACAGAGCTCTGAGCCCACAGAAGCAGTTAACAAGGAGGATTAGAACTGATGTTCTTTAGTGTCTCCAAAGGCAAAGGAAAAAAAAAAAAGCATTTAACTGCAGCATGAAAGGCTAAAGTTAGACACTAGAGAGAACTACTTATCCAAATGAGAGAATTGCTAAATAGGAAGCTGGGATCTTTCTTGGAAGTCTTTCCCCAGGAAGAAGAGAAAGACCTGATGGGGTAGGGAAAAGCAGGGAATGGGGTGTCTCGGTATTACTGGGATGCCCAAGGGAGCATCTAGGTGGGGTTCAGGATCATATGCTGGGGCTCCAGAACCTCACGGCTAACCCTGGGCCCTGCTTCCTCCACCACAGGCTGTGAGGGTAAGAACTGGGGGTGGGCCCCTCCTCCCAGCCCTGCCCTCCCCTGGGCTCAGGCACTCACCAGGGCAAACTTGTTGACTTGCACATAGAGCCTCTCCACCTCGCTGGGGGTCACAGCCATCCCCTTCTGTGCCTGTAGGTAGTAGCGCAGCCACTGCAGCTGGGTGTCCCGCCCGGGGTACCGGCAGTAATCGACCTCGTTCACACCTGATGGGGGAGGGGCCGCGCAGCAGTGGCTGGGAGACGGGCCCACCTGGGGGGGGGTCCTTCAGCTCAGCCAGGGTTCCCTGCCCCCCACAAAACCTCCATGTACTTTACCCTCCGGGGCTAGGAATACAGCCTCTCGACCACCAATCTTAGCTAATCTGTGCAGCTTTCCGTGTGCGGGAGGAAAGCACAGAGGCTGACTGGTTGAAGGGCAAAGGCACAGTCTTGGGTGTGCCAGCCCCTCCCTCAAGATGGCATCACTGTACCCCGGTGCCCTTCACAGAACTAGGCCCCACAGGAGGTGCTCGGTCACAGCACCGCGTCTGTAGCATCACGTTCGGTCTGTTGCAAACTCAACCTGCACAAGGCCTCCCCTCCCGCTGGCCTGCGTCTCCTCTTTGTGTCTCAGACCCTGCTTCCGTGACCAGTGCTGAGCTCTGGCCGCCTAAAACCATCACCTAGAGAGCTTGGTAAAAACAGATTCCCGGGCATCACTAGCCCCTCTCCAATTCTCTAGATGACTCGGAAGTGCATCAGGGCTTGGAACCGGATGGCTTCGATTCCTTCTGGTCCTGCCCTTCCTTGAGTCCTCAAGCTGCCAGTCCAATCCACACCAGCCATATCCTGGGCATGGTGGCAAAGGCCTTGGCTTCAGAGCTGGGACCGAAAGGAGCGGTTCATTTACAACCGAACCGGGCCACCTTCCCCATGGTCTCTTCCTCTCCTTTCCTTCTTGTCTTTCCCAAGTTTCCCTCCTCTTCCTGGAGAAACACACAGTGTCTTGGGGCCCTAAGAGTAGGGTTAGAAAATCTTGCAGAGCTGGAGAAACTAAGGGCCAGGAGACGAAACCTGCAGCCGGGTCACAGAGCCAGTGAGAGGGGGAGTTCAGAGTTGAACTCTTCTCTCCTACTTCCCGGTACTGGGTCTCCCTGCTCCCGAGAGCTCAGGATCTCCCGCCTGGCTCCCAGTCTCATTCCCTGCCTTCTTCCTTCCCCCGTGCTAGGATCTTCCTCCTTCATTCTCAGCTTGGGAGCAGGATGCAATCTGCCCCTTTGGGGAAATTCCAGCTGGACTTTGTGCGGTGGTTGACGAGGGCTTAAAATGCTTAAGAGATCCTGCTGGAAAGGCCAGTGGGTCTGGCAGCTAGAGCACTCACAGGCCCAGAGCCCTGCCGACACTGGCCTCTGCTCTGTGCCACACCCCACAGCACAGCTGCCCTGCCCAACTGATGCCCCATCATCTCTTGGAGTCCCAGATGCATCTGGTGGCCACCCTGGGGAGTCATACACTCAGGTACAATCAGAGCTGGTCACCTGGGGGTCTTGAAGGGACACAAGAGTACAGGCTTGGGCACAGGAGGGTCCGAGGCTGGGCTGGGTGGCAGCTTGACCGCCGGCCTGGGTGTGCCTCACCTGTCCTAAGGCACAGGGGCTGAACACATAGTGCTGAGCACCCCACAGGGTCAGCCTGATGACGTCCCTGCAGCCCTAGTGTCCAGCTCCATCCTGGAGATGCCTCTTTAGCCCCATCAAATTAACAAGCCCTCAAGCTGGAAAAACCTGCCCCACTCCCTTTACACAAATGATTCTATTGTACATGCTGTGCCTTTACTGAACAATTAGCCCCCCCGCCACGAAACACCCCTCATCCAACCTGCATTCCTGTGCCAGTCTCCCTTAGTGCTGCAAGGCTTCCCGGCCTGACAGCAGCAGTCAAGGCCGATATGATGCCATGTGCTGCACTAGCGTATCTCACACTGATGCTATGAAGCAGGTGCTATTAATATCTCCACCTTACAGAGGCACAGAGAAGGGAAGTGACCTGCCCGAGGGTCACACAGTCGTAAGCAAGAAAGCCAGGATTTGAACTTGGACAGTCAAGTTGCAGAGTGTATACCTTTAACTAGTTCCACCTAGATTATTCTCATCAGGCCACTAGCTTATTCTGCTTCGGATCTGCATGTGGGAGCCTTATTCACAGCTGTGCAGAAGGAAGCTTGGGCAGGGGGGCAAGCAGAGGCCCAGCTGGCATGGGCTGTGTCTGCCCAGAGGAAGGAGTCTTTTTTTTTTTTTTTTTTAAAGAGTTATGATTTTTTAAAAAGATTTTTAAGTAATCCTCTGCACCCAATCTTCAAACTCACAACCCCAAAGTCCAGAGCCACAACCCACTCACTGAGCCAGCCAGGTGCCCCAGGTTTTTTTTTTTCTAACTCACACACCAAGCCAAGTATCATTAGAGATCCCACAGACGGCACATTTTCCTGATTTGTACCAAACTGCCATATGGGCTATAGCAGGGGTCTGCTGTGTGTCTGTGGGTTCTGGGCCCCCCACCCCCACCCATGAGACCTGGAGCCCCTCCTTCAAGGCAGGGTGTACCTCCCCCCAGACGAGTTGTGAGATTTTGGAGGACAGGGGCTGTTAAGCCTCCACCCAGCAAGGACACAGCCCCCTCCCCTCCTCACCGTGGACCTGGCCTTCCTTCATAAGGAAGGTAACTTGGACAAGGACCAAATGGTAATGAATACCCTTCTCACCTGCAAACTCATTGAAATGGTTGCCAATGTCAAAAGCTTGGTAGTTGTAGCCGGCGTATTCATAGTCAATGAACCGTACGTGGCCTAGGAGGTAGAAGAGACGAAATGAAGGTTGGTCCCAGGAGACAGGGAAGTGGGGCCTGGTCACGTTTCCACAGGGCTCTGGAATGCACTTGCTGACTCTTGCTGGCCTCTGTAGCAAACTAGCCTAACAAACCCTCCTCAGTGGTAATCTTCTGAGCTGTTTGCTTGTCCATCTGCCCTCCCCCCACCCCTGGCTGTTCCTCTCACATAGTGGAGCTCTCACGCTCTGCTCACCTAAAGGCATCTGTCCTCAGCATGGCTAAGGACCAGAAGTAAAGGGAAGTACTTCCTATGGGTGGAGCTCTCATTAGGAACACAGGAAGGTTCTGGCACCATGAGGGCTTGGGCCACCCCAGATGTCCTCGGAACCCCAAATGTCAGAGGGGATGGCTCAGGTGTCCTAACATTGAGGACCTCTGCAAATCATGATTTTGAGTTCTTTTCCGGCAGAGTTTTCTAAGTGGAAATTTGTTTCCTTTTTTTTTTATGTTTATTTTTGAGACAGAAAGAGCACAAGTGGGGGAGGGGCGGAGAGAGATGGGGACAGAGGATCTGAAGCAGGCTCCACGCCAACAGCAGAGAGCCCGATGCGGGGCTCAAACTCCCGAACCACGAGATCATGACGTGAGCTGAAGTTGGACACCTAACCAACTGAGCCACCTGGGTGTCCCCTTTTCTTAATCACTGTAAGATCTAAACTAGAAGTTCTCCTTTTGCTGTCCAAGCGCCAGAACCCTGAAGGCAGCTGATCAATCAGCCCGAGCCTGTGCCGCCCAGACAGAGCCAGGGAGCTGTACCTTTGGTGCTGTCATAGATGATGTTCTTGCAGAGCAGGTCGTTGTGACAAAACACCACAGGGGAATCCAACTGGGAGAGGTGCTCCTTCAGCCAGGCCAGCTCCCGTTCCAACACCTCCACCTTGGGGACATCTGCAGAAAGGCTGGGCAGTGGCAAGAAAGGTGGCCGGTGAGGGGAGGGCTGATAGGAGACAGGTAGGTACTTGGCCTCAGGAGCCTTGAGCTCTGGCCTTATCACGAACGTTTACTGCTGAAGGGCCCTGGACAAATGGCTCACCCTTCAGACTCTCACTTTTGTCATCTGTAAAATGGCAGGAAGGCTTCCTGGCCTCCTGACTTCCAGTAGTTATGCTAAGAGGCTTATTAAATCATGGGTGTTCAGAACATTTTGCAAAGCATAGATGTCCCCACTTCCATGGCATCCCTGCTACTTCGTGAAAGGGACAGGAAGGTAAGGAAGGGGGCAGAGAGAGAGGACAGGAGGGGAAAATGACTGCCCACATTCGATTACTCCAGACTCAGGCAACGAGGGCGGAGGGGAGAGCTGCCAACAGGCCTGCTCTCCGCGCACTGCGGAAGATTCCTAGGGAAAGGTGTAGCTCTCTCCAAAACAAGACTCTGGGGGCGCCTGGGTGGCTCAGTGGGTTAAGTGTCTGACTTCGGCTCAGGTCATGATCTCACGGCTCATGGGTTCGAGCCCTGCGTCGGGCTTTGTGCTGACACCTAACTCAAAGCCTGGAGCCTGCTTCAGATTCTGTGTCTCCCTCTCTCTCCGACCCTCCCCTGTTCACGTGGTCTCTCTCTCTCTCAGAAATAAATAAAACATTAAAAAATAAAATAAATAAATAAAACAAGACTCTGTGTGGAGGCGCCACAGGGCCTGGCGGAGGGGCTGGCCCACTGGCAGTCTTGAGGAGGCAGAGGTACGCCCTGGCAGGTCTCCCTCCCTCTCTAGCAGCTGGTGTCACAGGGGGAAAGGACCAGAGAGCCCATAGAGCCTAGCTACTCAGCTCACAGAGAGACCACTCAGGCCCACTTAAGAAAGCAAACAAACGGCGTCTTGGCTCACTCCTACAAGACCAAGGGAATATTACGGCCTTTCAACCCAGCACTCGCTCTGTGGCTCCCCAGTGACTTGTCCCTTCCACCTTAAACTATGAGTGTGCGCTTCCTTGACCCAGGCCATGCTGGGCACACATGGGCGACTGGAGGGCAGGAACAAAGATGACAGAGGCCACCCCTCCTCTGCCCTGCCCCATCCCACGGCACGGGACGCATCAAGGCTGAAGGAAGCACGTGTTGAGGAATGCGTGAATGGGTCCATCAGGGCTGGTAGCAGAGGCCATGCCCCCGTTGGTGAGGGCACCCTGTGCCGGGTTGCTCTGAACTTTGGTCCCCAGGAAGCACACAGGTCTGTGTACACTGAAAAACCAAATAGTACAGCCCTTAAAACCCTAGAACCACCAATGGGTGGAAGGGAGGAGCCTGAGGTTTTCTCTCCTGTTCTACCTCCATGTATCTCCTGTTTGCTTTCTTATCCAGGGCAGAGTACGTGCAGGAAGAGGGGGATGGGATATGTCCTCCTGATCCTCCCAAAGGATGCCCGCCACTCCCTCACCTGGTCCAGAGGCCGAGACATGGCAAAGAGCACTGAGCAACTAAGGCGTCCCCCTGTCCCCCTGGAGAAGGACGAATGGCAGGCTTCCCCCCAGGCTTCAAGAAGGTCAAAGCTAAAGAGGATCCCGGCCCTCTAGTCAACTCAGGCTCCTGGACGGACAGAAGCGCTCCAGCTTCCAGAAGTCTTGCACAGCTGAACTCTCTTCCTCCTCACCTGAGCGAGGCAGTCCCCAGCCTGTCTGTGGATCCAAAATCAAGCTGAACCTCCTAACTGCGAGGGCCTCAGTGACCGGTCAGAGGCTCTGCGAAGGCCACTCTGAGTTGGGGCCGATCTGTTACGGGGGTGATCTGGGGGAGGCCTTCCTCTTCCTCACTGGAGTTTATCTGTGCCGACTGGTCTGCATAAGACACGTTTCAATCTTAACTCTCCTTAAGAAGATACCTTTTAAGATTTCTCCCCCTTGGTTCAAGACCATCTAAAGATAAGAATTAGGAGGCTTTCTTTGATTTGGAAAGGTCCCAGCCTGAACATCTTTGACATCTAAGATAACTGCTGCCCAGGCCCTGACCTCTGCCTAACCCCCACCTTACCTACCCCAAGGCCAGGCAGATGGTTACTGTGGGAACGATCCAGGCCTTCTATCTCCCCGGGCAGCCTCCCTCGGGCAGCCTCCCTCGGCTGCCCCTGCTTCCCTCCCGAGAACTTGAAATTCTGCCAGCTTTGCCACCTTCAGCCCTGACACCACTAGACCCTTTCAAGGCTGTGTGGTTGGCAGAATAGTAACCACCACATCATAGAAACTGTCACGCCTCAGGCAGACTGTCCCCTAAGAGACAGCAGGAGGGGGATGCAGGGGCTGGGGGGGCCCCCAGGGAAGCCTGAGGGTTCCTCCTGATGAAAAGACTGCTCCCTGCCAAGTGTCCTCAGCTCTCAGGATCAAGGTGCGGAAACGCACCACAGTGGGCTACGTGTTGGCGTTTCCTGGCTCATCTCCTTTGCCCTGATAGCACCCAGTCCCCCCAAATCTCCTCCAGATGCCCCCAAAGCAGTGATCGCCTCCCGTTCTCCCAGCCACCCCAGACACCTCTATGCCCAACCAGATACCAAAACTACCAAATCAACTCCCAAGTCCCTAACTCACCCTCCATTTTCCATCCTCCCACCCCCACAACAAGAAGCTGCCCCAGGACAATGTTCCTAAAAACGTGGCGCCTTGATGCCCTGCCTCAGAATCACTTGAGGAATCTGTCAAAGGCAGAATTCTAGGGTCTAATGCAAGACATTCCAATCAACCTCCAAGGCTGGCCAGGAATCTGTGCTTAACAAGTGCCCAGGGGAACGCTATGCTCAAACGCAGGGAGCCCTCGTCCTAGATCTTCCCCATTCAGTTACAACGCTCCCAGAGCTGGTCGCCACCCTCAAATTCCTATCCCCGCTTCCGCAAATCCCACCTGATGCTGCGCTCTACAACCCGGGAGGCCTTTCCTCCTAAACCACAGTCGTGGTCCTTGGCTCAATGACTTCCCCCTGCCTGCTAAATGAAATCCTGGCTCCTTAACCTGGCATGGGAGAGCACTTCCACTCTAGCTCCAACCCACCGCTGCGGCCCCACCTCCCACAGCCCTTCCCAATCCCTCCCAAAGGCCTGCGCAACCACCCTCAGCCACTCATCACCCATGAGCCAAGTGTAATCTCCCACCTCCTCCAGCCCAAGTGGCCTCCCTTCCCAGCTCTGCCCGCTACCTGTGCCCTGCTTCTCCCTGCATGCGTTATACACTTGCCTTCTTTTGTAGCTGTGCACAGGCAGGTCCTATGTACCCTTGCTCCTTCCTATGGTTCCTAAGTCCCTTGAGGGCAGGGCCAATGTCGCATCCGTGGTTTTCATTCTTTTAAATCCCTGTCAGTGTTTGGGAAATGCAGGACTAAACCTGGGTTATTACCCTGCGAGTGGAGCTCAAGGGCTTCGTCTTGTCCTGGTCACTGCTCAGCGCTACCCACGTGGGACAGGTTAGGGTGGGCACCGTCCCCACACGAGGCTCTAAGTTAAACAGCTTGATTTGCCCAAGGTCAAAGGCATGACAAGAGCAAAGGTAGCTGGTCAGTTCTTCTCCGGGGCCCACTCCCGACAAGGTGACCCTTGGAGGTTACAAAATGACAGTACAGTCAAAGGAAGCTGAGGTGGCAAGGGTCATGCCCAAGTGCCCGGGCTGGACTCTAGCCCTTGAGCTGCCACTGACCTTGGACAAGTCCCATCCCCTTCTCCAGGCCTCAGCTTTTCCATCTGTCAGATGAAAGTGGTGGGTTACATGATCAGAGGGTCCTGTTGACTCAGATGCCCCAGGATCCTGCCCTCCACTTGCTGTTTCAGTCCTAAGGGGGTAGGCCTTGTCCCAGAGGGAACATTTGGCACGGAAGGCCCGAATGTGGGCCATCCTGGGCAAACAGTGCTAAAGCAGCGCTTGGTAATTATTAAGTGGGAGGATCCAGATAAACTCATGCGTGCGTGTCTGTGTGTGAGACGGAGGCACGTGATTGGGATAGAGTTAATTACTGTCTTGTCATCTTAGAGGAGGGAAGGAGATACCCTCCCCCCAACCTCTTCTGTACCCCAACCCCCCGAACCTCTGGAACAAGGGTGATGTACCACCCAGCAGGGAACGGGGAGGGATCAGAGACGGACTACTGCCTTAGCTGGGGAGAGGCAGTGTCGGGATGGGTGGAGTACTTCCTTCCTTGGAAAGAGCAGTAAGGAAACTACCAGCTGTCAGTTTGAATAAGGTGGGAAGTAGGGTCTCCAGAGGCACATGGGGATAAGAGGTGTCCAGGCAAATAGCAGGTTTCTTGGTGTCCCAAGGGCTTGTCAACTGATGAGTTGAGTTCTTCTGACTGATTGTGAACTCAGCCCCACCCCATTCTCAGGGGCCTGGCCTCTCCCTACTGGCTGCTCAGGAATCAGCTTCCATAGAAAAGGCCCTGGGCTGGGAACCAGAGCCCTGCCCATGACCAGCCCCCTGACACTGGGTAAAGCTCTGAGCCTCAGTTTCCTTTTAGGTAAAGGAGGACACGGTCGCTAACCCTGGTCTCTACTGCAACCAGAAGACTCGAGGAGAAATAAACACTCAGGCATAAAGCTGGGGATCGGAGTTCCTGAGATCCAGTCAATCGGCCCAACTCTGCTTAGAGACAGACTGAGCAGTCAGGACTGAGCCTCTCAACCTCCTGGTGGGGTGGGGTGGGACAGGACGGAGCCCAAAGAATGGCGGCGGGATCATATTAAGGCCGTGGAGACAGCAGCAGCCTTGCACCCTCCCAGCTCTTTGTACCTGGGGTTGATCTCGTTCTTCACAAGGGTGAAATAATTGTGCATCTTGTGCCAGAGGGTGGGCTTAGGCAGGCTGCCGTTGGCGTGGATGGTGTGAATCTTTGCCATTTCTAAGGCGATTAGCCTACAGCAGAAAACAGGAAAGGGTACAGTATCAGCATGGGGCAAACCCATCCCAGATCAGCCCCTCCGGACCAGAAAGGGGGCCTCCAGGGTCCACAGTGGGGGCTAGCCAGAGAACTGAGTCTGGAACGATTACAGATCCTTTAGGAGCTTTTGCTCCCCCAGAAGGCAAGTCTGGGCAGAAGGCATGAAAAGGAGATAAGGCCTTTGGCCCAGCAGCGCCTTTCCCAGAACCTAAAGCTGGGGCTGCCTCAGGGAGCAGGAAGGCAAAGCAGTGGGCCATTGGCCACAGGTCAATGACCCTGCTCCACCCCCAAGGTTGAGTACCCACAGCAACCCCTGGGGACAGAGGGGTCACCGGGGGGTGGGGGGAGAGGCCCTCCTCCCCCCTTGGACTCTGATCCATGCCCACAGGGGCGGGGGAGGTGAATGCAGGGCACCGAGGGATCAGGGACTGGTGATGCCAGGCAGGGAAGAAATGCCTGCCTCTTATCAGCCTGGCCAAGGTGGGGAGGGGAGCCGGACGGCCCAGGGCAGCCCCTTCCTCTGCGGCAGGGAGTTGATGCTGGCGGCTGGGTGCCAAGGACGCAAAACAAACCAGCGTTCTATTTTCAAGTTCTCCTGTGGACATTATCCAAGGTCCCGGGAGAGGAGGAGGGGGCGGTAGGGAAGGCTGCTGGGAGAGGGTGGGGGTAGATGGAGGACTGGCCGGTCAGAGAGGGAGGGCCCTGATAAGGACCCCAGCGTCTGAGGCCCTGCATCCCAGCTGGGCTCCCCTAGTCCTCTGCCAGCTCTCCCTTCTGGAGCCCCACCCCCCACCCGGCTGCCAAGCCTCCAACATTCAAGCTTCCTTCGCCTCTGCCTGTTGCTCGAATAATAATCACTGGGAAAGACAACAAAGGCATTGGCTGTTTGAAACCTTGTTACTGAGCTGTTCCAGGGACACCCCTCCCCTTGCCAGGTCCTGGGAAGGGGCAGGCCCTCACCCAACAGGATAACAGGGCAGTCTAGGGGCTCCTCCGGAAGCCCCCAAGGCTCCCACCTCCTAAAGGGTGGAGGGGGCAGGGGGCGTGGCCACCACCGGGTGGGTGGGAGATGAAGGCTGTGCTTTCAGAGACCAGAGGCCCTGGGGCAGGAGGGAGCCCACCAGGGTTTAGGCGAGCAGGGAAACAGACCTGAGACCCTAGCCTTCCCTTCCCAAAGGAAGATTCCGACTAGAGCATGAACAGAGCCTTTCCTTGAATATCAATAGGGCTGTTGTCTGGAAAAGCAATGAAAGTAACCTCAACACTCAGCATTTTTATGCTGCAAAGCCCCAGCAGGCAGAGGTTAGGAGGTGGGGTTCAGGAGACCACGGGCAAGTGGCTCCCCAAGGCCAGTCCCTCTTTGCTTTTCCCTCAGATATCCACCTTCACTCTAGTAAGGTAATGGTCTATCCTTGGAAAATCATCAGGGGAGAGCCTACCTCCTACACCTATCCCAACTTCTGGCTCTCTCCCAAATGTAAGATTGATATCGAACCTAAATCCTTCTTCAATCTTCCTTACAGCGATCTTTGCTTCCATGAGAGAATGAGTCACGGCACCAGATTCATAGAGGTGGCCGGAGACTGGGAGTGAGGACCTGCCAATCTTTGAGCTTATTTACACAAGACAGAAGGGGGGGGGGGATGGACAGGGTGGGAGAAGCCAGGCCACGATTCCCTGGGCCTTCTCCCTGCTCTGACCTCCTATCTTCAGGCTGTTTGGTCAGCTGGAGCCTGAGAAGACCACTGTGCAGGTCTGTATGTCTCCCTACCTACAGACAGACAGACACAAACACATACAACATACAACTTGATGTAATTATCCCAGGATCGGACCAGCCCCAGAGGCAGTGCTCTGGGGAAGGCACCTCAGAGTCCCTTCAAAGTCCCTTGAGGGCCTGCCAGGGGTTCTCTGCAAATAGGGCCAGGTGCACTTACTTGGGGTTAACTGGTAACAGGTGAGGAAGCAAAGAAACTTCTTGGTTTATTCTCCAGGTGGGTTTTATGGTTTCTCCCTTGGTGTTCGGAAGGAGGGGACAGGACTGATCTCAGGGATCCCAGGCAGACCCCTGTGATGTGCTGCTGTCCCCAGTATCAGGAGTCAACCTCTACCTGCCTGGGACCTTGCCGTAGTCTGAATGCTCTGTACGTGGGTGTGGCATGGGAGGGAGGAAGGTGGATACTCCCTGACGCCCCTGCCCAGAATGGTTAGAGGAGAGAAAAGGCACCAGGGCTCTTTCCTCCTTGGTTCTCCCACTTTCAGACCCCACAGAGGCATCCACAGGGCTTAAAGGTTAGGTCCATTTCCCTGGTCCTACACATCCAGGCATTTATGGGAGGGGCTTTCAGGGGAGTCATGGGTTCTTGGGAGCTCCTGGAAGGGAGCCTTGGCAGCTTCCTAACGCCGGGCTCCCACTCTGGCAGGGGCCCTGGTAGAAGCGGAGACTGGCGGAGGAGGGATGGTGTCTCCCTGGGCTGCTAAACCAGGCTCACCCTGGAGAGGGCCCATTCTCCTCGCAGAAGGGGAGGGGCAGGAAACCCCAGGCACTCTGGCAATTTAGCTCAGATTTCCAAGGCTCCAAATGTTCCCAGGTCAGACATGGGGTGGGCAGAGAGCGGAGGCCTGAAGTCAGGAAGCAGAGCCCTGCTGCATTTGGGAACCCCGGTCCTTTGGTCCCAGGGTCACCAAATTCTCACTTGCCACCCCCAAGAGGCAGGTCACCCTTCTAGTGGACACCGCTGAAAATCCACACAGAGCTACCGCCCCCCTCTGCAGAGGCCCCACTCAGGAAGCTGCCCCAGGATTCCAAAGCCCAAGGCCTGAGGACTAGTAGAAATGAATGGTAGCTGAGGCAACCTTCTCACCTGAAGAGCCGAGGCTCCCGGATGTGCTCGGGCCCCAGGGCCATGCCCCGCATGTACTCGTAGCACAGCCCGTTCTGGAAGGTGCAGTAGAGTTTGGGGGCGCAGCCGTGTGCTCGCAGTAGCTGGAAGTTCTTGACCTCATTCTCCCGGTCCACCAGCAGCTCTGTCCGCTCCCCGTACACCCGAACCAGCACACAGTCCCGCATGTCCTCCTCCACGTAGCAGGCCACCAGCTTGTTGGTGATGCCGTCAGTGAAGCGCTAGCAGGGGGAGAGGGGGGCATAAGCATACGTGGGGCAGGGTCTCTGCTCTTGCCCCAAGACTCCCCAGCTCCAGCACGGGGTGCTCATTTGAACGATTCGCATGCGGAGCACAACTACTACCGCGCAGAAGCCCCCATCCTTCAGCCCTCTCGGGCTGAAGAGTTCGAGAAAGAAAAAAAATAACCACCCCAGGCAGCCTCACTTCTCCTGGGTCTGCCTCTAGCGGATGTGACCTGGCGGCAGAGGCATTCCCACACTCCCTGGTGAGTAGAAGTCCCCTCCGCCTTTTCACTCCTCCATCCCTGAAAGAAAACTCAATGGCCAGAATGTGGTCAGGGAGGGTCGGGAGCTGCCCAGGATGTGTACCTTCAACCCAGCTGCCTCTCTGCCCAGACGGAGGGCTCTTTGCTACACTTCTTACCCCATCCAACAGCAGAGGTACGGGAGGTACTCAAGTTGGCACCCACCCAGGGCCTTGGTGGTCAGAGCTCCTGAGGGCCTCGGAGTTCCAAACCAGAAGACAGAAGACCACAGGCTGGGGGAGAACAGACTCTCTGGGTACGGGGACAAGAAGGAACGAACCATGGAATCTATGGGGCTCTGGAGGACATGTGAACCAATTCGAGGTGGGGAAACTGAGGCCCAGAAAGGAGAGGGGCTGGCTGGTAGCACGCTCAATCAGTGCTGGAATTAACCTCAGACACACCTGATGGCTTGTGAGTCTTAAAACCAAAGTGGGCCTTTTATTTTGAAAATGCCACCCACCCATCCCTCCCCCTACCCCCCAAGGTGTCAGCCTCTGCAGCTGGTCTGGGAACCTGGCCTTTCCCCATCCAGAAGACCTGCCCCTCCAGCATTAAGCTGCAGGTGCCCTGCTCCTGACGCCTTCCTCCCTTCCACGGGCAGCTCCCAGAGGGGCTGGGGGGGTAGGGTGGGCAGGTGAAGACGCTTCAGAGGATGCAGATCAGCTGGGGAGTCGGCCAGAGGCTCCTCGGTGGGAGGCTCTGCCCACATCTGCGTCCCTGAGAATGTGCCCAGCTGGGGGTGGGGAGGCGCCTTGTGTGGGGGTGCTGAGCCCGAGCCCGGGGCTCTGGGGAGGGCTTCCATGCAGCGCTGGGGGCCCTGGGCTATCCGGAATGCCACACGGTGGCTCCAGGGACCGGCAGGAACCGCTCGGAACCTGGAAGGTGCAGGGATGTGTGTGTGTGNGGTGTCCCTTAAAAGTTCCTGCCTCCTCAGGTTTCAGCGCCGGCCGCGCGCGTTCCTCTGGGCGGCGAGGGGCACCCGCGCGCGACGACAGGGGGTGGGGCCCTCGCGCGCAGCACGCTGACGGTGGGCAGGTGGACCTCCGGCGGCCCGTGAGCCCCAGGAGGGGGAGGGGGGGTTGGGGACAGAGGGAGGCGGGAGCCTGGATCTGCTTCGGGACCCGAACAGACGGAGCAAAATAAATGCCCAAGCCACCATTGAAACCCTGCCCTGCGCAGCAGCCGCGCGCCCCTTGAAGCGCCACCCGGAAGGATGCACGGACAGGCGACCACGCATCCCCGCTCCGGCCCCCGACAGGGCCCCAGCCCGGCCCCGCGTCCGCTCCGCTACCTTGGTCCGAACTTGCTCGGGCTTCCAATGCGGCCGCAGCTCCTGGATGAGGCGCAGGGCGCCGGGGAGGATGTCGTCCTGGTCCACGGATATGCCGAAGCAAGGGACGGCGGCGGCCCTCGGGGCGCCCGGCGGCTCCCGGCAGCCNTCACCGGCCTCTGAGCCGGCAGGGTGGCTGGCCTCCTTCCTCCCGCCTCGGAGGGGGCCGCTCTCCCTGGGCAGCCTGGGGCAGAGCCTGGGAAGGCCTCCTCCTGCGCCCCTACTCCAGCCTGGAGAATGGAGATCCGGCTGCCGCCAAGAGGTCGGCTTGGACTCGCCCACTCATGCCCTAGGTCCCTGTCCCCGTCCCTGGACTCCTGAATAAGGAGTCCCCTGCTGCATCTCAAAGGCCCTTCCCTGCAGGGAGCCCCCCCAGGCAAATCCTGCCTCCCCCCACGCATATACTCGAGGGAGAGGCGACATGGGGTGACGCATGTGGAGGGTGCTTTTGCTAACGGGAACCTCACTCGTCTCCAGCGCAGGTGGGAGAGCTCCCGCTGCCCCATCCAGAAAAGCGCCTAAAGAGAGGGGGCCATTTTCTATTTCCCCAAGTTGTCTCTTCGGCCTCTTCAGATGCCTTTTGACCCCAAGGCCCCTGTTACTATTGCTGCCCAGAATCCAGCTCTGCCCAGCGGAACTTCCAGAGAGTGGAAACGTTCTGCATCCGTGCTGTCCAGTGCAGTGGCCACGAGCTACATGTGACCATCCAGCACTTGCACTATGGCCAGTGTGACATTTAACTTAATTTTAATTTTAATGTAAATAGCTATATGTGACGATCATGTTGGCCAGCCACAATGGGGAGGTGATGGGGAGGCATGCTACTTAAGGTCCTGGATCCCCGGGATGGCCAACTGGAAAGGACACAGACTCCAACTCCGCCTTTCTGCGGTAAGGAAATAAAGCCAGGCAGGCAGGAGAATTCAGAGAATGGGGGAGGGGGTCCAAGGCTCAGCTCCAGGGCGCTGAACACAGTTTCATGCTCTTGGCTTTGCACAGGGACATTGCAGACAGCTCCCGCCTTCCAGAATCTGCCCTCGAGGAGCCCTAGGGTCCCACACAAAGAGAGGTTGCGATTCTAGAGGTATGACATTTGCCACCGCCTGCTGGGCCATTCAGTGCTTCACTTTTTTTTTTTTTTTTTTTTGGTCAAAAGAGGGGTGAACCATTCATGACCTCAGGTCGGTGCCCTCATTCCCCAACCTGGTAGCCCAAGGAATAAGGGTGGGAGAAGACTTCAGCCTTGTTGAGTCCCATGTCTGGGGGCAGGGGGACAACAATGTGTGGGCTGTGTGCTTGTGCACATGGCCCTTTGCCAGGGTGTATGCCGCTCTGTACCTGGGGAAGTATACCTGCATGGGATAAGGTGGGGAGCCCCCGGAACCTGACGTAAACAGGCTGGGTTCTAATCTTTTCACATTCCAACAAGCCATCTTGGATAAATGCCCTCCATTCTCTGGGCCTCAGTTTCCCCGTATGTAAAAAGAAGAGTCTCAGGGCGCCTGGGTGGCTCAGTGGGTTAAGCGTCCAACTTTGCCTTGGGTCATGATCTCACGGTTGGTGGGTTCGAGCCCTGCGTTGGGCTCTGTGCTGACAACTCAGAGCCTGGAACCTGCTTCAGATTCTGTCTCCCTCTCTCTGCC
Organism: Crocuta crocuta; assembly: GCF_008692635.1. Classification (NCBI taxonomy): domain Eukaryota; kingdom Metazoa; phylum Chordata; class Mammalia; order Carnivora; family Hyaenidae; genus Crocuta; species Crocuta crocuta. Next base: position 2,199,499 of record NW_027531425.1, on the reverse strand, counting down.
CCTCCCCCCAATAAATGAAACATTTAAAAAATTAAAAAGGGAATATCGGATATAGTTCCAGGTGATGCTGTCTTAGACTGAAGGTGTAAATAGCGACATGTCTCTGGGGTTGGGTGGTTTGCAGTGCATGAGAGGCAGGGTGGAGCCTGAGCTCGAGGCTGGCTTCTACCAGCTAGGGGCGTCTTTCTGACCCATGAGCTACTAGCACAGCATCAGCTCTGGTCCTGCAGGGGCTGGAGGGAGCAAACCACTGTGTGCAAATAACTCCACTTGAGTGGGGATGAATGGCATCACCCCTGCCCACAGGAGCCTGTGCACACAGGTGAGTGCGTAGTCTGTCATTTGGTGTCACATTCCTGTCTGCACAGAATACCTGGCTGTGCCTCTCGTTTCAGACCCCAGTGAATCCAGGTGCAATGAGGTTGTGAACATGAAGTCTTTATTCCATTTGTTCTCGAAGCGGGGAAGAGCTGGTGCTGGAGGCAGGGTGGGCGTCTGGGAGAGCTCTACACCCCATGTCCTTGTGTGAGAGCACAGGCGAGGGAGTATCCAAGAGAGTGCTCTAGCTCCGGGCTAGGGCTGAAGGCGAGGCCACGGGGACAGCAGAGGGCCTCAGCGGGCCAAGGCAAAGCCAATGCGATTGTTACGGCGATCAAACTCCGTGTAGAATTTTCGGATGAAACTGGCGCCCAGGACCCAGACAGGCCCAGTGGGCGGTGGGACGTCCAGACCATGGAGGGCCAGAGTGCACAGGTCATCATTCCCATAGGGGTCCTGGCAGGAAGCAAGACGGTTTCCCCTACTGCCTGGCACATTACTGTTCTCCTCCCTTGGCCTTGCCTGACTGCACAGCCATCCTCAGTGACACCCCCTTCCACCCCCCATCCACTCTGGGCCTCCGCTGGCCTTTCAACCCATCATACATCCTCTGGGATACAGGTACGGAGCTAGACACTGGGCAAACAATGCACAGCGCTACCTTCCAGAACTTACAGCCTGGCAGAACTTCCCATCATAGGCAAGTTACTTAACTGCCCTAAGTCTGTGGAGTAGAAGAGGGGCATAAGAGTATAGGAGCACAGCGTTACTGGGGGTGTTTGCTGAGAAGATGGAGACAGGAGCATGAGCCAAACCTGGCTGCAGATTGGAATCACGGGGGGAGTTTTGAAGACACGGGTATCCAGGTGCCACCCTCTAGAGGTTCTGATTTAATTGGTATGGGATGTGGCGTGTTACTGGGATTTTTAAAGTTTCCAGGTGACTCCGTGGGTGGGGGGATGGGTTAAATGGGTGAGGGGCATTAAGGAGGGCACTTTTCTGGAGGAGCACTGGGTGCCATATGTGAATCACAGGGTCCTACTGAAGCCAAGACTACACTGTATCTTAACTAGCTTGAATTTAAATAAAAAATAGCTTTAAAAAACTTCCAGGTGACTCTAATTGTAGCTAAGTTTGAGAAGCACCGATTGAGCATGTGATCTGTGCATGGGGACTTGTCCCTTTTAGAGAGCCCCTGCCCCCCTTCCTCCCTGTCGTTGAGGGGGCGCCTGGAGCCTCACCTGTAACACATAGTCCCTGCTGGTAAGCGTGTAGGCTCTGCCTCCAAGGTGGAAGGAGATGTCAGGGAGTGTAGGCACCTGCTTGCAGTTCACGACATACTGGTGGGAACGTAAAGGGAGCCCTTGAGTTGAGTGTGGAAAGTCCACCCTGCCCCCCGCCCC
>NW_027531425.1:2191238-2197704 GCF_008692635.1 Crocuta crocuta | reverse complement strand
CCCGCAGACACAGCCCTGTGCCTGTGGCTGGGCCCCTCTGCTGGAGAGGGCTGGGCACATGGCCCACCCTTCCCTAGGGACCAAGCCACACGTGGCAAGAGGGAGAAGTGAGGAGGGGAAGGCCCAAAGTGGCCCTGTTTGGGACCTCATGCTTCCTGCCGTAATTTGGGGGCCTGGACCAGGTGATTCTCCCCCAGCCTCTGGTGGCCCGCACATCCGCCAGCTTCTTACTTCATTCGTGCTCAGCTCCTTGGCCCCCAAGGTCTCCATGAGCAGCCTCAGGGAGCTGGTGGGACCTGAGATGTAGGATGCGCCAGTATCCACCACCACCATGCAGCCCTCCTCACACACCAAGGTGGCCGACCTCACAGACACCCTGAGGGAGGCCAGTCAGAGAGTCAGACAGAAGACTAATGAGACACCGCCAGGCCACCAAGCTTCCCTGAGGCAGGTGACAGGAGGCCATGCTGGGGGTCCAGTGATGCCCTGGAGGAAGAAAGGTCCCCTCCCTCAGCACATGGCCTGGTAACCCGCTGCCTCCTCTCCATAGCCCCTCTCCCCTCTGTTTTTTGTATCTCTGTGCCCCCCATCCCTGCACAGAGCACTCAGAGAGCAAATGTTGACCGTGCCTTAAGAAGTGACGGCATTAGGAGAGAGGGCAAGATGGTAACAGTGCCCCTCCCCACCCCCAGCAGCAGCAGCGTTTTTGGAGAGCAGGGCGGGTTGAGGGTTCCTGACCCTTTCATTTTGATCTGCCAGGAGCCAGTCTTGCTGACGCTCACATAGTGGAAATTCCCTTGGTAGTACTGGGGGTCGCTGCCCCCCAACACCACCTCTCCTCCGAGCAAGTGGGAGTTCCTAAAGGAAAGATCAGAGCTCTTGAAGACCCATTACCCCTGAGACCCAGCACCCCAGCAACAAGGGACGTTGGGCACCGGTATGGGGCTTGTTGGGGGGCAGAGGAAGGCGGAGGGATGGCAAGGTTGGGAGGCCAAAGAAACACTTCTCCACTGCTCTTGCCCCTCCCCAAGCTCAACCAGAGGTGATTCCAGGATAGTCCTGCTGCACCCGATAAAAACATCCCCAGCAAGGTCACGGTAAAGGAACCGGTGCCAGGACAGGGAGTGGAGAGCAAGATGACGATTGGCCCCTCCCCCCTCACTTGGGTTNTCAGGCACCTGCTGGGTGGGGGTGGGGGTGGGGGTGGGGGTGGGCCAGGCACAGGGGCCAGCTGGAAGGAGGGGTGGAAATCTTGGGCATCCAGCAGAGCCTGGGCCTGCGGAGAGGAGTTTGGGCCAGTGGGTTGATGGCCTATGTGAATCTGGACCAGGTGTTTAGGAGGGTCAGGGCCACATGGGAGGGTTTCAGCTCCTTACTTGGAATTTCTGCAGAGAAAGAGACACAGCAGACAGGAGGCCTGTGTTGCAGGTGAGCCTCACCAGCCTGTTGTCGCCCAGGGTGGGTGTTATGCGCTCTTTTTTACCCTTTAGGTGCTGGACTCACCAAGAGGTGAAGTCACTTGCCTGAAGTCACCCAGGGGGCAAGTGGGGTGACTGACTCCCTTACCTTCCTCTCCTCCCAGTGCACAATACCTCCCAGAGCGTGGGGCCTTCCCTCAGGCTGGTTTCCGGTGTGCACACATGGGCTGGGTTTCCCAGCATACGTGTGCAGGCGGTTTAGGTGTGCACATCTGTGCAGGCCAGTGCAACAAATTGCCCTCTTACACACGCAGTACATAAGCGCATGTGCGATCGCAAGCTCCCATTACCCCTCTGCCAACATTTCATCCCCCGGCCTGTTCCTTCCTTCTTCCCGTTTGCTGGATTCTTCTCCCTCCCATGGCTGCCACGCTCCTGTGCCCTCAGTTATCTCCTCCATTTTCCACTTTCAGTCTCTCGCTTTCCATTGGCTTCCTCCTCCACATGCAAGCAGGCTCATGCCTCCTCTAGCATTTTAAAACACCCACCCTTCTTTTCTCTACTTCCCTCTGCATCTCCCCCTGCACCCCTCCTGACATTCCCTTTCCTGTGGAATCTCTCAGGGCACTCTACATCTGCCCTGCACTTCCCGACACCCACATCTACCTCTCAACTGTTTGTCATGAGGCCCTGCTCCCTCCTCTACCACAGCTCTTCCCGAGGAGACCGGCCCAGTGGCCTTTGCTCAATGCTTCCTGTTTTCTTTTTCTCTCTTTCGTTCTTCTCCATTTTACCTGTGCAATTTCTCCGGATCTTGACCCTCCCTCCACCCTCACCTCGACCAGCCCTGTGTTCCTGCCCTTAGGATCCCTTGCCTCTAGCTCTTACCGCCTTTCCAAACCCACAGGTTGGAGCAGATCACAACTCTGCTCACAATGGCTTCCCCCAGGCGGGCCGAACTGCATACAAGCTCAGCCTAGAGTTGAAAGGCACCTATGGGCTTCAGCCCTATGCCCCCTGTCATTGTTTGTCATGTCAGAATGTTTCCGGTCTTCCTTCCCGCCTGTAGGCTCTGTGAGGGCAGGGACTCTTTTGTACACTGTGTTCATGGCTGCACCCCAGACCCTCCCACAATGCTTGGCACACAAGCACGCGATATTTGTCGCATTAATGGGTGAGCAAATGAATGAATGAATGAAGTCAGCTTTCTGTGTGGTCGGTCACAGGGAGGGTCCCCAGGTCACAATAATGCTTTATATTCCATCACCCCTCACCCTACATTTTCAAATCTCTTGTTCTAGAGGGTGCAAATAGGACTCTCTGCAATGATGGAGATGTTCGGTTATCTACTATCCAATGTGTAGCCATAGTCACTGTGGCTGCGAGCACTTGAAATGGGGCTAGTGTGACTGAAGAATTACATTTTATTACATTTTAATTCATTTAAATTTAAGGAGTGACTTTCATATTGGACAGTGGAGCTCAACATATGGATGGAATACTACCTAATCATGAACACAGAAACATGCCAGTCCAAGTCCCCTCCTGCTCTCCCAGCTCTCCCGACTCCCTCCCCCAGCCCTGCAGCCCCAGCCCCAGCCTCACCTGCTGTAGTAGACGGAGAAGACCTCCTCCTTTAGCACCCCCTGGGAGAGGATGTGGTCAAAGACGGGGGTAACCCCGCCAACAGCCTGTGCAGGGAAGCCCATGCCCAGAACCCCATCAAACTTGGCCAGCATGAAGGGTATCAGGGGCAGCTCTGTGACCTCTCCAAACGTCTGTGTCACTGTGATTCCGCCCACCTGTGGGAGGAAGGACCAGAGGAGGCCAAGCCTACTGCCCACCCCCTGGCCAGGGTCTAGTCTAGGACCCACATCCCCCAGGGTAGAGAAATTGGGGATAAGACCATTTTATCAATCCTCCACACATATCTTCTCTTGTAATACACATGCAGGCTGTGGGGTTGCCCAGGACCTGGAAAGGGGAGAGGCTGAGAAGGTGCCAGGAGCTCCCACACCCCCTCCCCAGGGGCCCAACTTCCACACTGGCAGGACTGGGTCTCAGCTCCTCACCCCCACTATGGTGAAGGATTCCTCCAGCCCAGCCAGACCTCCTCCCCTGGTTTCCCAGACAACGGGCCTCTCATGTTCCATGTGTACCCTTCCCATAACCTAGAGCATGGGCTAGAGAAATTCCATTCCCAGAATTCCCTTCTGGGGAACGGAAAGGGTCTGATGCAAGCCAAATGGAAGAGAAAACCAAGCCCGGACCTTAATCCTAAACTCTAACCTCAACTATCACCTTTAGAACCTCTGCCTGACCCCAAAACTAACTCTGGCCATCATGGCACTAGTACCGCTGACCCTGACGCTGACCCTGACTCTGACCCTGATTTTAGTTCGGGGTCTTGTGAAGGGCCCAGCCAGAGCTGGGCAACCTCAGGCAGGTAGGCTGACTGAAGGCTGTGGGGCTCCATATAAGCTCTCACGTGAGTTCCACATAAAAGCTTCCATTCATCACCCAGTGTGGAGTTGGGAGCTCAGGCCTGCTCTGTCCCAGGCACTGCTCTCCAGCAAAGGTGTTCCTCAATTGCCAAGGCTCCAAGGTGGGCTGAACTGCACCCTCCCCAAGTATGGGCCCTCCAGTAGCAGGAGAGGTCTGGGGACCCGAAGGGCAGACGTCAGATGCCCTGGGGCACTCCCACTTACAGTCACCTCGTCCTGGCTCAGGAAACCTTTGACCTTCCCAGATCCGTAGCGGATGGTGAATGCCGTCCCATTCTCCATGTAGCTGGAGGATTCCGAGGAGTCATAGAGGCTGTGAATCTCTGGCAGGACGACATAGACTCAAGTTGGTCCAAGAGAGGCCCTGGCCAGGGAGCTGGGAGGCAGGTGCCTTTTGGGCATGGCCCCCTGTGGTTGAGGACTTCCGTGAAGGGGCGGGGGTGGCCCTCAGGTGGGAGGCTTAAAAATGAGTTTCATCAGTCAAGGACTGTGTTTCCTGGGCCCCTGTCATGTGCCCATATCTCTGAGAATTTTGTCTTAAATCAAGCATTTCAAAGTAATTTCTAGTACCAGGATGAGGAAAAGATTCTGGTTCCAGGAAGCTCTCGATGAGAGCTTACTTGACTAAGGAAAGGGGTGGAAGACCCTGAGAGCCTGAGGTGGGTCTGAGAATTTGGTCCTCTCCCAATCTCAGGAGAGGCCAGAAGTGGACTTCCGGGTGAGCTGGGGACGTCTAGCGGTGCTATTTTACCTTGGTGGCCGATTCAGGAAAATGGGGGGCATTTTCGTCTCTCCTCTCAGGGGCAATAGGAGCAGAAGCACCAAAGGGTGTGAGGCAGGACTGGCCCAGCGCGGCTGGGGGCCTGGGGAGAGGCCCCGCAGGCCGCGTGGAGGGGGGGGCTCACCACATGCTGTGTAGAGAGGGCTGCACTTGGTGGAGGGCACCCAGAGGTTGGCTGAGCCTGTGTCAAAGATGACTTTGAAGGTCTGGGGTGGGGTGCCAATGCCGATCTCACCGTAGTACTGGGTCTGTAGGGGTGAAAGAGGCAGGTGGAGGGGCAGGGAAGCCTGGGGCTTTGCCGGGTACCCCCTGGGGCGCTTGGGGTGAGATTAGGTAGATCACACAGCCACCCTGGCTTTCCATTTTACAGCAGGGCCAGGGTGGGACACTTAGCACTGTCTTAGGACTTCCCTGGAAGTGAGACAATAGGGCAAAATAAAACTACTGCAAATGAAGCAAGAAGATGCCCCGCCCCTCGAAGGGCTGCTAACACAATAAGCAGTCACGCTGTGTGGAGCCCGGTCACAGAAACCCGCATCTGACGTCACAACCCCCCCGCCTTCCTTGAGGCCCAGGACCTGGATTCCTGAGTCCCAACCCTAACCCCGCCTCTGGGCTCCTTTCCACCCTCTGTGTCCCAACATTTCTAGCTCTGAAATGGGCATTTTATAGAGCGCTTTGTGTGTCTCACCAATTCAGTCCCGGGCAGCATGGAAAGAGCAAAGAAAGCCTTGGGCCCCGGGGGGGGGGGGAGGGGAGAGACGGAAGAGGGAGGCCCGAGCCGGGCACTCACATCCAGGTAGTTGGTGAGGACCACAGGGACGGTACTGTTGTCAGAGGAGAGCCTCTTGGTGAAGCCGGTCCACTCAGCACCAAGCCTGGCCACACCCACGCCTCGCTCCTTCAGGCTTTCCCGGATGGAGGGCATCTTCTTGAGGAAGATCCTGGCCCACAGTGAAGGAAGAAAAAACCAGAAGAGTTCTGTATTCCCCCTCCCCCAAAACTTCTGGTACAACTCTCCCTAACCTAGCCTACACCTGAGGATCTCTCTTGTGCCCTACGGCCTCTCAAGGAGAATTGGCAAGCCTCCTTGAGTCAACTGCACTGGTATTAAATAATCCTCACTTCCTTCTGTGGTCTAATTTTGATCTTATCACTACAAGGCCCTTCCTTCCTTCCATAATTACATGTTGAACACCTACTCTGTGCCTGCACTCCAGTAAATTCTAGAGATAGGAAGATACAGATCATCGATAGAGTGCCTGGGTGGCTCAGTCTGTTAAGCTTCTGACTCCTCTGAGTTCAGCTCAGGTCACCATGAGCCCTTGGGATTCTCTCCCTCCCTCTCTCTTTGTGCCTCTCCCCCTCAAAATAAATAAACTTAAAAAAATAATAATCACTGCCTTCAAGGAGCTCCAGCAGGCGAGGAGACAGAGGAGGAAACGCAGCAGTGAAGGCTGGATGCTCCCCTCAAGGCTGGACAGGCCCGGGCAGTGCCGCGTGAGGCCTGCAGGTGGCAGCAGACGCCCACAGCTGCCTGCAGGGGCTTCAGGATCCCAGGCCAGGGTAGAGACCCAGCCAGGGCTGTGGGCTGGAACCTTGGGACCGAACGGGTGGGGTGGGGAGAGCGGCCGGCATTTCCTGAGTGACTGTGCACCCTGCCCTTGGCAAAGTGGGACTTCTTGAGCCTGAGTGCCAGTCCTTCAGCTCCTTTCTCTGGCACCTGCCTATCAGCTTTGGGAGGCAGAATTTAAAGACTCTGG
>NW_027531425.1:2150442-2190085 GCF_008692635.1 Crocuta crocuta | reverse complement strand
TAAAGCAGAGTGAGGGGGCCACCTGGTGAGTTTCAAACATGCCTTCCATGTAGCCCTCATGCTGACCACAGACCAGCCATCCTCATCCTCACTTAATGATGAGGAAGCAGACTGGGTGGCTCAGCTGGTTAAGCATCTGACTTTGGCTTAGGCCATGATCTCACCTTCAAGGTCAGGAGTTCGAGCCCCACATCAGGCTCTGTGCTGACAGCTCAGAGTTTGGAGCCTGCTTTGGATCCTGTCTCTCTCTCTCTCTCTCTCTCTCTGGCCCTCTCATACTCTCTCTCAAAAATAAATAAATGTTAAAAAAAATTATGATGAGGAAGCAGAGGCTCACAGGGTTGCAATGATGCAGAAATGATAGAGACTCAGAAGTGATTCACAGCAGTGTGTCTGGTGCCGTTTCTCACAGAGTGTCCCCAGGGCCCCTACGGGAAGCCTCTTTGCCGAAGCCTGAGGGGAGATGTCCCCAGCTGTTGGCCGGGGGGTTCTGGGATTACAGCCCAATTTATGGAGACCCTGCCTTTTCTAGCTGCTGGTCTACCTGTAGCGCCCTTTCCTCCTCACACCCGGCACTCTTGGACACAAATGCAGCTTTCCTGCCAACCAGCGTCACATCAATGGAAATGACTTGTCACAGTTGGGTCACAGTTTACTGTTCACAAAGTAGCTTCACAATTATCATCTTCTTCTTAGCCATCCCCGGGGGTGGGTGATTTTATTACTCCCATTCTACAGATGGGAAAACGGAAGTGCAGAGAAGGCTTGATCCCAAAGAGGGTGCATTTGGCACTATTTACTCTAAACAGCCTCTGCTCTGGACCCTTTTACCATTTTACTTACTTTTACCATTACTCTCTTTTCAGAAAGTCCCTTCCTCGTCCCCAGTTCTTCATTCTTCTAAGCCAGGCATGCATCCCCACCTCCAGGAAGCCTGCCTCAGGAACTCCAGTTCACAGCAGCCCCACCTCTGCTTGGACACCTGCTCCGCTGTGCCCTGGGTGCTCGCAGCCAGCACTGAGCAGCCTAATGCTCACGGAGGAGGTGCTGTCCGGAGGTGAGGACAGAGCTGCTGTGGGCACATTAGCCTAAACCCCTTCTTACTGTGGGATTCTGATCAACCTACCCAACTTCTCTGGGCCTTTCGTGAGCCCCCATTAGCTCCTTAGTAAAGATGGACTAAGCAGCAGTACCTGCCTCAGAGAACCACTGTGCAGATTAAACAAGCTGCCCACTGCTCAGTAAAGAGCGTGTGCAGAAGGCAACGAAAGCACCTTGAGAATGGGGTCCTGTGTTCAGATGTCCCAAAGTCCTTCGCAGGACACTGTACAAATAGCAGGCAGAAAATGTTGTGTTTCAAAAGTCTCTTTCTCCACTCCTGGCCCAATCCCGTTCTCCTCTTTTTATTTATTTTGTTTTTTGAGCATGGGCTTAAGTGGGGGCGGGGGGAGGGGGAGGAGAGGCAAAGGGAGAGGGAGAATCCTAAACAGGCTCTGCACTGTCAGCACAGAGCCTGACATAGGGCTTGAACTCACCAACTGGGAGACCATGAAATGAGCTGAAATCAAGAGTCAGACACTCAACTGACTGAGCCAGCCAGGTGCCCCTCTTCTTCGCTTTTTAAAGAGAACAAGGGAGAATGTTTTTACCTCAGTTCCACCTTTATTCTGGGGGTGGGGCTGCATGCAGGCACCCGGTCTCTCACCCCACATCCCTATCCTAAGAGTTAGTCTCTGGGAGCTTGGGAGCAGGTGAAAAGGCTTCAGAAACAAAAGGCCCAGTGTATGTTGAGGCCTAGCCTCTTACATGTGACCTCCCTGAGCCTCTGTGTCTTCACCTGTAAAACGGGACTGCTGGGTTGTTAGGAGAACTTGAGAGGAGATATGTGGAAAGATCTTGTGAAAACCTAGACGTTTTACAGTCTTAGCAACTAGGACTGTTAAAATCTGCCCTCTTAGGGGTACCTGGCTGCCTCAGTCGGTGGAGCGGTGACTCTTGATCTTGGGGTTGTGAGCTCGAGCCCCATGCTGGGTGTAGGGATTACTTGAAAATAAAATCTTTAGGGGCACCTGGCTCAGTCGGTTAAGCGTCCGACTTTGGCTCAGGTCACGATCTTGCAGTTCTTGAGTTCAAGTCCCACGTCAGGCTCTGTGCTCACAGCCTGGAGCCTGCTTCAGATTCTAGGTCTCTCTCTCTGACCCCTCCCCTGCTCGAGCTCTCTCCTTCTCTCTCTCTCTCAAAAATAAACATTAAAAAAATTAAAATAAAATCTTTAAAAAACAAGAAGGAAGTCCTGCCCTCTAACCTTGAGGTCTTCCCGCCCCACCACCTGCCCTCCCCACACTGAAACTGTTTCCTCTACAGACCCTCTCTCCTGCTTCTTCCCTTCTACAGCCGTCGTCGTGAACCCAGCGAACTTAATGAGCCAGTTCCCACATGGCCTGGCACCGGTGTGGGTGTTAGGAGGCCTCCCTCCTCCTGCCTTCAGGCTGCCTTACGCCTTTCTTTCCACTTTTCTAACAATCTGCCCCGTAGGACGAGCAACAGCTGGGTGTTTCTAGCCCACTGGCATCACGCTGAGGGCTCGCTGTTCAATTTCTTATCAGGCTTCAAAGCAGATCTGTGAAGTAGGTGCCGTTAGTATCCCTGCTTGAAAAATGGTAAACTGAGACCTGGAGGAGTTAAGTCACTTGCCCGTGCTTTCCCAGCTGGTCGGTCCTGCTCGTGGAGCAAGCTTTACACCAAGACAATTCAGCTCTAGAAGGCTTGTATTTAATCACTACATTGTTCTTCCTCCGTAGGCTTAGCCATCCCACCCCTTCTTAATAATTAGACTGCGAGCTCCTTGAGAACAAGGGGCGGGGCTTAATCACCTGAGTGCCTCCCTGGTGATCTGTGCAGGGAGCAAGAGCTCTGGGCAGGGATCAAATGACGTGGCTTTCGGGCTGGGCTGCTCGGGTCGTGTGCCACTACTGGCCTATGACATGGGGCGAGCCACCTCTCTGGACGCGCCCGCGCCTCCCTGCCCAGCTGGTCGTGAGGACTGGATGACATCCCATATCTGAAAGCCAGGGGTGTTAGGAAGGTGGGAACCCCCGCGCCCCACCCCCAGCCTGAGTTACCGTCTGAAGGCGCCGGCATCCGCCGGGAGACCGAAGGTGCAGGAGCCACAGAGCACCAGCAGGAGGCCCCAGCGAGGCGTTCTGCTCCCCGGGTCCATGCTTCGCCTGGGTGCTTGGCTCTCTCTGGGATCCGCAGAAGCCTTGTGGCTTCTCAAGAGCCCTTCTCCTTTTATGCGCTCCACATGTGAGATGGTGGGGATTTTGCTCTGCCCTGATTTATTATCTGGGGGCACTTGGAGGGCGGCCGGTAATAAATCCCCCCGACGGCACGGAGCTAGATGGGTGAAGGGTGACCAGGTTTCGACTCGGAGCCCAGGAGCCAGGGGGAAGGAGGGCTGTGGGAAAGCAATGCTGTGCCCAGTGACGCCAGCAGCCCCCTCTCGGCCTGGCCCTGCGACCCCCCGACGGGGCAGAGGCTAATGAGAAACAGCAGTGTTCCGGCACACGGTCAGGGCTGAGACTGGCACAGAAAACCTAGGTTTCCAACCTCCCCGCCAGACTCCACCCTCCATGCCTTTCAAGCTCCATCCTCTCTATTAACCTCGGCCGTGTCCCTGACTGGCTTCTTCCACTTTGTGTCTCAGTATCCTTCTAGAACACGAGTGACTCCTCCTGGCTTGTTCGTGACAGAGCCAGACCCAGGGGCCTCCATGCCGCTTCCCTCCAAGCCTGTGTTAGCAGCAGCTGTGGAAGGGATGGGGGAGAAGCGCCTTGTATTGGGCCTCTGGAAGCAGGGAGCTCGGGAAAGGGGTGTGTGCCCCCCTCAGTTCACCTCATGTGGGTGGGAGCCCTGGGGAGTAAGGGGCAGCTGGCCCTCCCACTCCTCCTTCCCTTTCTGCTTGACCCTGATCCCTCCTGGGCCCGTCTCTGCCACCTTCCCCTTTCCTTGCACCCTACAAACAACCCGACACAGCTCTCCATACACACGCCTGGGTCCTAAATCCCAGGAGGGGGCTATTTACTCAGCTGAGGATGCCCCCTCCTGGCTTTTCCTTGCCCATGCTTCAGGCCCATTTCAAATATCCCTGCCTGCTCCATGAAGCAGGTCCTGATTCAGCCCAGAACTGCCTGCCTTCTGCTACGGGCTCCCCACGGTGCGATACGATCCCTTCCAGGAGATCACGGACCTCAGCTGGTCCGTATCAGAGAGAGTTACCTCACAAACGTGCATCTGTCTCTTGCCCAAAGTGGTGCTTCGCCCTTATCAACTGAATGAACGAGGCAACTACCTCGGGTCTAGTTGTCTGCGACCCCTGGGTTCTGGTCTCACTTCTACCACGAACCTGCTCAGTGATGTCGGACCCCTCCGCCTCTTTGGGGCTCAGTCTCTAAGTCTGCAGCACGCAGCAGGTGGTAGGTGCCAGACACTCTAGCGTTCTTGTCTTTGCCTTGAGAGTGCTGCCCTCTGCACCAGCTGCAAGCAGTGAAGACTTCGAGAAGCTAAAATCTCTGATGCCAATGTGTTGGCTAATGGCTATGCTTGGACCTCTGAGATTATAACACCCTTACCATATGGTGGGAGGGTTTGGTGTTTCCTGGTGTAAACTCTTATTGGAGAATTTTTCAGGCACTGTGGTCAGCAGTGAGCAGTATCTGAGGGCAGGGGAAAACTTACAAAAAAATTTTTTTAATATTTATTGATTTTTGGGGGGGGGAAGGGCAGAAAATGAGGGCGATAAGAATCTGAAGCAGCCTCCAGGCTCTGAGCTGTCCGCACAGAGCCCAGTGTGGGGCTGGAACCCACAAACTGTGAGATCATGACCTGAGCCGNCAAGCCTGTGTTAGCAGCAGCTGTGGAAGGGATGGGGGAGAAGCGCCTTGTATTGGGCCTCTGGAAGCAGGGAGCTCGGGAAAGGGGTGTGTGCCCCCCTCAGTTCACCTCATGTGGGTGGGAGCCCTGGGGAGTAAGGGGCAGCTGGCCCTCCCACTCCTCCTTCCCTTTCTGCTTGACCCTGATCCCTCCTGGGCCCGTCTCTGCCACCTTCCCCTTTCCTTGCACCCTACAAACAACCCGACACAGCTCTCCATACACACGCCTGGGTCCTAAATCCCAGGAGGGGGCTATTTACTCAGCTGAGGATGCCCCCTCCTGGCTTTTCCTTGCCCATGCTTCAGGCCCATTTCAAATATCCCTGCCTGCTCCATGAAGCAGGTCCTGATTCAGCCCAGAACTGCCTGCCTTCTGCTACGGGCTCCCCACGGTGCGATACGATCCCTTCCAGGAGATCACGGACCTCAGCTGGTCCGTATCAGAGAGAGTTACCTCACAAACGTGCATCTGTCTCTTGCCCAAAGTGGTGCTTCGCCCTTATCAACTGAATGAACGAGGCAACTACCTCGGGTCTAGTTGTCTGCGACCCCTGGGTTCTGGTCTCACTTCTACCACGAACCTGCTCAGTGATGTCGGACCCCTCCGCCTCTTTGGGGCTCAGTCTCTAAGTCTGCAGCACGCAGCAGGTGGTAGGTGCCAGACACTCTAGCGTTCTTGTCTTTGCCTTGAGAGTGCTGCCCTCTGCACCAGCTGCAAGCAGTGAAGACTTCGAGAAGCTAAAATCTCTGATGCCAATGTGTTGGCTAATGGCTATGCTTGGACCTCTGAGATTATAACACCCTTACCATATGGTGGGAGGGTTTGGTGTTTCCTGGTGTAAACTCTTATTGGAGAATTTTTCAGGCACTGTGGTCAGCAGTGAGCAGTATCTGAGGGCAGGGGAAAACTTACAAAAAAATTTTTTTAATATTTGTTGATTTTTGGGGGGGGGAAGGGCAGAAAATGAGGGCGATAAGAATCTGAAGCAGCCTCCAGGCTCTGAGCTGTCCGCACAGAGCCCAGTGTGGGGCTGGAACCCACAAACTGTGAGATCATGACCTGAGCCGAAGTCGGATGCTTAAGTGAATGAGCCCAAGGACCCCCAGGGAAAACGTTTCAGAACCCCTCAGAGTGGGGAAATCTGTCTTGGCAGATTGGAAGAATGTTTATTAAGCATTCCAGCAGACGCTGGTGTTCTTCATTCATTAGACAGGGTTCATCGAGCATTTACTATTTGGCAGACATTTTCCTAGATGCTGAGATTAACAAAGGTGACAAAAAATAAATACCATTCCTGCTCCTGTGGATGCAAAGTCTGTAGGAGAAATAGATTATCATCACAACATAGATGTACAATAACAATGATGACCAGAACAGTCAGGGAGCTCCAGGAAGACATCTCCAAAGCAATGATACTTGGGTTGTGATCTGAAGGCTACATAGGCAGGCAATGAATAGCTGAAGAGAGAAAGAAATAGAGTCCCCATGGGAGCAGCATGTGCAAAGGCCCTGCGGAGAGGGGCAGCATGATGAGAATAAGGGCCAAAAGAAATAAGGGCCAAAAGAAATAAGGGCCAAAAGAAGGCAGTGTGGCTAGACAGAGACCAGAGGAAGTGGAGTGAGAGAGGAGATGGGAAGCAGAGATAATAAGAGCTAACACTTACCGAATGTTTATTATGTGTCAGGTGCCATTCTAAATGCTTAATGCATTTAACTCTCAAAACACCCGCATGAGGTGGTACCATTATTATTCCATTTTACAGATGAGGAGACTGAGAGACAGGAGGATTCAGAAAGTACTGTGCCTAGGATCACACTGACAATAACTGATGGAGTCAGCCTATAAGCTTAGGCAGTATGTCCTAGAATTCATTACATGACTTGAGTGTCAAACCATGACAGTCCTTGAACTCCATGCTGTGTTTACACAGCGAGTGTGTTTAAGAGCACACGCGTGAACAGGTTAAGAAGGGAATAATGGTGTAATTAGATGTGTTTTGCCACGACGTTGCGGCTACAGTGTGGCGTGGCAAGGACTTCCGAAGGGTCCAGAATCATGTGGCGTATGCCAGTTAGGAAGCCAGAGCACCAGAACCAGTGGGGATTAGGGGAGGTGGGCATGGTAGAGACAGAAAAGATTGGATGGACTTGAGAAAATTTTAGGAAATAAAATTAGGTGATGGATGAGATCTGGGGAGTGAAAGAGAGAGAGGCTTCCGGATGCCTGGTGATACTGAAGGCGCAGTGGAAGAGAATCAGGATTCCAGAAGGGAAAGAGGTCTGGGGAGACCCTGAATTTGAAGACCTGTTGAGTGTGGGGTCCCTTTGTGTAGAGGGGGCGGGGAATAAAGGTAAAAGAACTATCCCAGGTGTGACATGAAATGGCAGCTGCACATATGGACCTGGGTGAAAGATTCATGTGTCATTTGCCATTGGTCATTAATGTCACAGATATGAATAAAATTAGCCGGGGGGAAGGTAGAGAGCAAGGAAGGCCCAGACTCCGGCTTTCATGGGGCCAGTGGTGGAGAAACAGCCTGTACAGGAGACCACAAAGGAAGGGGACAGAGAAGCGGGGGGAAGACAGCAGGTGGCCCTGAAGCCCAAGGAGAAGAGTGGTGACAGAGCGAGAGAGAGCAAAGGCGGGCGCTGCTCCGAGCTCAGGCAGGACATGGGTTAGAATGTAGACACTCGGCCATCAGTGCTGTCAGTGGGAGCTGTCTGGGTGATGGGGACGGATGGGAATCCAGGCAGGGAGTGCGGAACAATGACGGGAAGAAGGGAGATGAAGGCGGTGTAGCACAGCCAGCCATTCTGAGAAGCCAGAGGAGGAGGAGGAGGAGGTGATGGCTGGAGGCGAGCGAAGACAAAGTGAGGGGTCTTCCGTCTCCTCTCCCGGCCTGCCCCTCTCCCTCCCGCCTCTCTGATGGTGGGAGGGAACTGAATATATGTAAAGGCCTGGAAAGGACTTAGTGGAGAGGAGGGATAATCATGGCAGTTCGATCAGGAGGAGGTGCGAGTCCCGAAGACAGGAAGGCAGGACACATGCACAGCCACTTGCTGTCTGGTGACTGTTCTCCTCTCAGACAAGTCAGGGGGCAAGGACCGCTGCTGAGCTCTGGGGCTGGGGCTGGGTTCAGAGGCATGAGGGAAATAGAGAAGGTGTGAGATAGTTATGGAAAGTGGGAAGACGCTGGCCAGGGGAACTAAGGGGTTTTCTGGGTCCTCCCATTTACTGGCTGGAGATCACACGTAGGAAGCCAGTCTGCCCGCTCCTCTGCCTCCCTGCCACCGCCACGGTGCTTGGCTGCTCGGTGCGGACAGGACACTGTGTGACCGGCTTCACCAGGGCTGGAGTGGTGCCACACGTGGTGATCGAAGAGGAGGGACAATGGGATGTAGGGTCCCAGCAAAAATGTTATTGAACGACAGACTGTGGCCTAGAAGGTGGGTGTGGGGAAGAAGTCAGGGCAGGACAGGGTGGGCGAACAGGAAGGCAGCAGAGGACCGTGAGCTGAGAAAGGGCTGTGGGGGCGGGAACAGCTGAAGCCTAGAGCCGGCAGGCAAAGAGCTGGTCAGGACTGGGAGGTTTGAGAGAGTCATTGTCAAGGTAGAGCACTGATAGGCGAAGGCAACGCCAGGGCAGGATGTGGGGGTGAGGCCACTGGATGGAGGGCACTCAAGGAGCGGAGAGGCCAGGGTGCTGGCCGGGTCACCGTCTGCGTGGATGGTGATGTCATCCAGAAAGACTGCAGAGGGCACAGGGTACCGGAAGGCTGTAAGCCAGAAGCCAAAGTCTTTGATAAGTGAGGGGGCGGGACCTACGTGACCAGTAGTGACAACAGTTGAGTGAGTGGGAGGGAAGGGTCCCGGGCGGAAGGCAAGTGCCTGGAGGGAGAAGGGTCTTCTCCCAATGTCCGCGGCCCTGGGAGGCGAGGGGACCGGTACCCCTCTAACACAGGACGAAGCCAAGACCTGGGAGGGTACGTAAGGGGTCCTAGTTCATAGCTGGTGCGTGATGGCAGAGTGGGGCCCTGCATCTCCATATCCTGTGATACTTGGGGGTCCACCCAGCCATCAAGGGGTGGGGTGCCCTGCCCCAGAACCTCACTTCTCCCCACCTTGAGGCCTTCTGTTGCCCAAGGGTCTGTCAGGAACCTCAGGAGAGTGACTGGAGAGTGAAGTTGTCTTCTTTCCCTCTGCCCAGGACCCTGACAAGCTTGTGACTTGTCCTGGCCCTTGCAGGTGACTGACCACCCCTCCCTCCCCCCTTCCCTAGAGCAGGAGCAGGGAGAGAGCAAGTGGGGAGATGGGGTCAGCCCTGTGGGTGGCCTCTGAATGCGGGGAGCAGCAGCACTGTTTACTGAGCATCTACCTGCTCCGTGAAGGACTGTGAATGCAGATAGACTGTATTCTCTTGCAGCCTTGGGAAGTGGGTGCTCCCATACCCATTGCTCAGATGAGGAAGCTGGGGCTTCAGAGAGCTTGGGGAAGGATGAGCTGAGAGCTGAGCACTCTGCCTGTGACTCCTGGCTCCTCTGTGTGGCCGTGGGTGTCAGATGGGACTGGCAGAGCCACGAGATTCAAAAGAAGGGGTGCTGAGCTGCGGCTGCACAGTAAGGAGTACAGCCCTCCCCTCCACCCCGCAACGGTTACTTCTGTAGGGGTGGGAGCTCTTTGAAGCCCAGTCCCCAGCTGCAGTGTAGACCCTCTGCACAGAGCACCAGGGGCTTCAAGTATACTCTAGGTTGACCAGAATCTTCTGTGGCAAAGGCAGGAGCAAGGGCTTCCAGCCCACAGGTCTGGGTGCCCTGTGGCCCCGTGCACTCTCCAACCCAGCACCCTCCCCACGTACACCCCGGTCTCCTGCCTGCAGCTGTATCCCCTGTGGGACACAGGGGTGTGAATAACCTCAGCAGGAGAGAGACTCCTGACTTCTGTGAAACTGTGGTGCAGGAGGCCCAGGAGAGGCAAGAAAATAAACTTCCGAGAGGGTGACAAAGCCCAGAAATAGTCTCCTCTCTGGTTTCTCCTGGTCACTACAGCTCAAAGGCTGGGGGGGGGTGGGTGGCTGTTCCTTGCCCTTTTTGAGGCTGCCCTCAGCGCCCCCTTCTTAACTCCTAGGCCCTGAGAGCCTGAGACCAGAGACCAGGCAGGATGGTTCGGGGTCTGGAGTCAGAAGGAGCAAGGATCCTGAAAGGGACAGGTCCCTGGAGGGCTCGCCAGGCACAGAGGCTGAGGCGGGAGAGAAGCCCCGGGAGGTCTTAAGGCCCTTGCAGGCTTTCTGGAGGGAAGCAGAGCCAGACCTGACTGTGTGGCCTCACGGTGCGGCCCTGAGGCCCCGGGAGCGGTGGCCGGGGGAAAGAATTGGGTTTAGTTCCGTTCCAAGGAAGAAAGGTCTAGCAGCTGGCACTGCCCAAGAGTGAGCACCCTGGGGGGGGGCATGCTTCACCCCTGGGACGGTCAGCACTGGTTTTCTAGCATTCCACGTGTCCCCCGTCCCTGCCAGGTGGCCTGACCTGTTACTGTACCATTTCCACTGTTGGAATAATGCAGAGGGAGGTGGAATTACGAGAGTCTCTCCTCTCTGACCTGGGGCTGGGCAGCGCCCCGGGCCGTGGGATGGAGAGGAGAGCGGTGGGCCCCTTATCAGGCTATCTCGTGAGGCCCCATTAACCCACTTTTTCTCACAGAGGCTCCGACGGATCCTACGTCTAGGGCCCAGGCTGCGTCACCTGGGGGTCAAGGGTCGTGGGGCTGGCGGAGGTCGAGGGAAGGGTTGTGTTGCACCTGCCCTTTCCCAGTGGGGCAGACCCCGGACGTGAGAACCAGTCAAGGGAAGCATAAATCCAGCCGGAGCCTGGCCCTCTGGTCGGATCCCACGGCCGGGCGTGTGCGGTGGGGTTGGGGCTTTCGGAGGCCGCTATCTCTCAGGAGACAAGGGGTGCCCAGGGTTTCTCTAAAAATGGCCTCAAATCCCACCTTGCCCCATGACACTGATCCCAAGGAAATTCGGGTAGCGTGACCAAGGCTAGGAGGGCCCCGTGGAGGTCGACGATGAGGACAGACCAGGCTGCTGGCTGGGAGAGCCTGGTTTATGCTGCTTTGAGCTGAGCGCAGATTGATTCCTGGCCACGGTTAGTTTAGTGGGAAATGCGTACCATGCCCACTACCCTGGGGGTGGGGGTGGTATGGACGTAGAAAGCTACCTTGTAGAGCGTTCGAGTTGGGGAGATAGACATCTTTAGCCGGTCCTGGTTCTGTCCATAAAGAGCGAACATGAAGCAGGGAAAAAGATTTTTTTCAAAAAGGACATTATCTTTCTTCCGTCTTCCATTATCTATCTTCCTGCTCACATCATGCTGAGCTCCCCAACCCCAAGGGCCCCAGCTGGCTCCTCGGAGGAATTTTTCAATCAGATGGGGGCCCTGAGCCCTGCGGAGATGAGCAGCTGGGGCCTTGAGCGGAAAAGAAAGGCCCAGAATGGAGTTTAATAACCAGCCTGGGCTGCCGTGTGTGGGTGGGTGGCCCAGGAGTAATTACTTGGAGAGCTCTGGGGGAGGCGCCAGCGCTGGGACCCGAACCTTGGAGCTGCGGGCCGCGCTGGGGAGAACCGAGTGTCCTAACCGGTCTGTTCTGGGGACCTTGGAGGAAGAGGAATTCGGCCACAGGGTTGGGGTGATCCCAACCTGAGGCCTGCTCAAGAGATGACCCAGGAAAATGGAAGGCAGGTCACCCACGCCTTGGGAGCTACAGGGGCCCGCGGGGAAAGCGGGGATTGGCGGGGACGGGGGCTTGTGAGAGACCCCGGTCAGCGGGGTGTTCCTGAGATGAGATGCACCCAGTGTAGGGGCGCCAGACACCAAACACTAAGGCATGAAAGCTAGAAACCCAGCAAACGGCTTTCCCCCGAATGGCACCGGAGGTCTGTTTTATTGTCCAAAAAAGCTTAAACTGGAAGATCCCTTTGCTAGAGGAGGGTGTGACGGTGAAGCAGCTCAACGGAGTGTGCGCACGCGGTGGTGATGGACAAGGAGGGGACATCAGCAGGAGTAGAGCTGGGGTGCGGCAGGGCTCTTAGAGACACTATATCCCAAGAACACATTGCCTAGGAAATGGACCTCTTCCTTTCTCCCTCTTTCCCTCCCTCCCTCTTGTTTTTCCTTCCTGCCTTCCTCCCATCTATTATTATTATTATTATTTTTTTAAAGTAGGCTCCATGCCCAACATGGGGCTTGAATTCACAACCCCGAGATCAAGAATCACATGCTCTCCGGACTGAGCTGGCCATCTATTATTTTTTTATCAGAAAAATAAACACTCTAGTAAAAAACAAAAAACAATAGAACTAAGAGGCTGATCATGAAACCTAGCAGTCTCCTGTCCTGCCCTGAGCCCCCAGCCCCCCACCCCCTGTCCTGCCGCACAGGGGTAATGCCTTTTGACTTTTGCTCGTTCATACTTCTCAAGGTTATGCTTATCTTCCCATTTCTGACTTTTTAATTTCATGCATTATTTATTGATCTTCTTTCATGGCAGATGAAGATTTCTCTGTCTCAGACTCCAACCCTCCAATTTGGGCAAAATCAAAAGTCAGTATTTACATTATCATAATTAAATTATGGTTCACAGGAGATGATGCTTCCAATTCCTTCCGTGGGTAATCTTTTTGCTTTTCATTAAGTTCATCTTCGCCCACCCCTTCCCCTTTTTCCCAAAACTCCTCATTTTCCTATGGAGTCTGCTGCCATCCTCCAAACCCCATCTCCGCCTGGTGCCGTGTTCAGGTACGGGGTTCAGCGGGATTTTTTCTGGGGAGCTCGGTGCTCCAAGGCTGGCTGCACGCTCTTGTCTCTTTGCTGCTCCCCGCTGTGGCTTTCTGTGTCCAGGCTCTGTGTGTTCCTCTTTCTCAGTCTGCACTTCTGTTGAAGCAGAGCATGTGCTCTCAGTTTGTCGAGAAAGGGTGCTTGACAAGGAAACCCAGTCCTGGCATGTCTACAAATGTTTCCATTCCACTCGTACTCTTTATAGTTTGGGTGTGAATCCAATTCTAGGATGAAATTTATTTTCCCTCTGAAATTGGCGGTTGTTTTTCCGATTTTAACAAGTCTGGTGCCACCAGAGTTCCGACTCTCTTGTGGATTTCTCTCTGTGGGCTTTGGCCACCTTTTCTTTGCCCCTGGCCCGGATCTGTTCCGTTCTTGTGCTGAGTACTCACTCAGAGGACGCCTTCCATCTGGAAATTTGTGTCCTTCCATTCTGGAAAATTGCCCTGCATTGATTCCTTGGTCATTTCTTTCCTATTTTTTCTTCTCTCTTCTGGAACTCCTATTAGTAGCATTTTGCAACTTCTGTTTGTTTCTTAAGTATTGTATATTTTTAAGTAATCTCTGCACCCAGCATGGGGCACAAACTCACAATAAGATCAAGAATCACATGCTCTACTGACTGAACCAGCCAGGCGCCCTTCTCCTGAATTCTTTCTCTTTTACTTTCTAGGAGATTTTCTTAACTCTAGGTTCCAACTCTTCAATTTCTCTACAAATTTTTTCTCCCGTATATGTTTTTTACTTCCAAGAGCCCTTTCTGATTCTTTGATTATCCCTTTGTTTATTGCGCCTACTTGTTTTATGGATGCAGAATTTTCTCTTATGTCCCCTGAGGATATTAATTACAGACTAGGTTTTTTTAAAAAAAAAATTGGTGTCTGTTTTCTTTGTGTTTGCTTGGTTTGGCCTCCATCCAGACTGGAGGTTTTCTTCAAAACCCTGGGACTCTTTGGCTCTCGGTTCATGGCTGAGAGATAGACCGGTGGAATGATCCAGAGATTCAGTGTGCAGAGCAGGACTCGGGCTGGCTCACTCCATCTAGATGGAGGTTCTGAGGTTCTGAGCTGGCTTTTCCCTGGGGCACTCCGCAAACTGAATGTTTGTGTCCTGTCAAAATGATGTTGAAATTCTAACCCCCAAAGTGATGGTGTTTGGAGGTGGGGCCTTTGGGAGGGGATTAGGAGATGAGGGGAGAGCCCTCATGAGTGGGATTAGTCCCCTAAGGAAAGAGACTCAAGAGAGGTCCCTCCTCCTTCCCACCATGTGTGGATACAGGGAAAAGACAGCCATCAGGAGCCAGGAAGTGGACCCTCACCAAGCAGGGAATCTGGGGCCCCTTGATATTGGACTTTCAGCCTCTGTGGTTTATAAGCCACCAGTCTGTAATATTTTGTCATACCGGCCTGGATGGACTAGGGCAGGCACCTCCCTCCAATGTCAGTATCTGAGGTCCATTTTTTTTTTTAAGTTTTATTTATTTTGAGAGAGAAAGGTGGGGAGAAGGGCAGAGAGAGAGAGAGAGAAAGAGAGAGAATCTGAAGCAGGCTTTGTACTCACAGTGAAGCCTGACTCAGGGCTTGAGCCCTGAGAAATGGTGTCTCAGGGCTCGAACTCACAAACTGAAATTATGACCTGAGCCGAAATCAGGAGTGGGAGGCTTCACTGACTGAGCCACCCAGGCATCCCTCTGAGATCTTTCTTTGGGATCTTTTCTCTGGGGAAGGGATGCCTTGAGGGCTGCGTGTCCTGACTCCCCACCCTGTGCCCCCCCCCCGCCCCTACCAGGCTCCCTGCTCCAAGCCAACTGCTGGGCTCTGATGTCTTTAAAATGGAAGACGGTGGGGCACCTGGGTGGCTCAGTCGGTTGAGCATCCGGCTTCGGCTCAGGTCGTGATCTCACAGTTTATGGGTTAGAGCCCGGCGTCGGGCTCTGTGCGGACAGCCAGCTCAGAGCCTGGAGCTTGTTTCAGATTCTGTGTCTCCCTCTCTCTCTGACCCTCCCCTGCTCATGCTGCCTCTCTCTCTGAGAAATAAATAAAACATTAAAAAATTAAAAAAAAAAAAAAGGAAGACGGCACTGAAGGTAAGGAAGGGCTTTCTAGCTCTCCCTGGACCTGACACCCTTCACTCCCTGTGACCAAGTACTGAACTGGGGAAGGAAGCTGCTCCCCGAGAGAAAGAGAACGACAGAGGCAAAATTCAGGTGCTCGGCCCTTGACAGGAACTTGGAGGGGAGGAGGCCTGCTCTGGGCCTCGGTGACTTCACCTGCACTGTTATTAACACAGTCTGGAGAGGAACTGGGATAGGGTGTAACTCTATCCACTGGCTGCCGGACCTACTTCCCAGGACAGATCTTTCAGGAAAAGGGTCAGCCTGACACACTGGCGGGGGCCAGAGGGAAGGGAAAGCCTGTGGGTTTGCAGTTAGAAGGTGAGGGTCTGCCTCTTGGCTCTGTAACTTCCTGCTGTGTGACCTTGGACACACCACTTCCCCTCTCCCAGCCTCAGTTTCCTCTCTTGCACCATGGGGATAACATTGCCTACTTCCTGCAGTTGCTGTGAGGACGAAACGGGGCAGCTTAGCACACTGTAGGTGCTCACACATTTCTTGTTAGTATATTAAGAGTGATCCCAGAGGCAGAGCTGCCCCTCTACTCCTTCCCAGAGTAGGTGTGAGCCCACCCCCCCTGCTAGGCTAACAGGCTTCCCAAAATAGGTGGGACTTGGGAAGAGACCCTCCCCCTTTCCCTTCCTCCTGTGAGGGATGCCCAGGCCTTCCTGGTTATTCAGATCCCAGGGAGGAGAGGGCTTGAGTGCCGCAGCCTAACCTCCAGGGCTTTGCGCTCTGGTGTCCTGGCTGGCTGAGCGCACCCAGAAGGTCTGCAGAGGCAGATGGGAGCCCCTGGGGCCAGGAGTGTTTATAGCCCCTCACGGCCTCCATCCGGCCCTGAACCTTCCCTCCAATCTGGGGAGCAGGTTCGAAGTCAGGCTGGGAGCCGTGTGAAACCACCTTTTCCCAAAACACGGGGCCAAGAACTGTAAAGCCCAGAGCCTTCCAGGCAGTCGTCCTGGGGCAAGAGGCATGGGGCCCAGCTCCCCTCCTGCTGCCTGCTGAAGTGGGGCCTCTACATCACCCAGGACAGACGTCCTGGAGGGCACTTGGGTAGCCAGGGGACTGATAAAGCCTGCAGATGGACGGGCCCATACCACACGCAGGGTCACACATATATGTATGAACATGCACACAGTCGTTCAAATTTAGTGCTCTTACACCTCTGACACCACGCCCTCTCCCACACAGGCCTGCTGCTTCTGAGAGAGAACCGTGCCCCTGAAGCAGCACACGTGCACGAACACACAAACACACAGGTGTGTGCTGCTAGCTCCTATCTGCCGTTTAAACTTAAGGCTGTGAGGAAGGGTGAGGGGGTGGGGGAGCAGCGGAGGGAATTTTGTAAAACTGGGCTGCCTAAGAGCACCTTTCAGAGACCCTTCAGCCTCTTCCCACTCACAGTCTTCATCAGAGAAAGGAAATGGCCCAGAGAGTAGAATAACTCACTTAACAGCTAGGCGTTGAGTTTATGACTCTTTTCCCAGAGGTATAGGGACGCAGCCTAGGCTGTTTGGGGGTTGACTGCCTTCCAGATATCAACAGGGTCCCCCGGGCATGCCGTGCTGTGACAGGAGCTCACAGCAGTAGAGAAAATTTGAAAGATCCTGGAAGACAGCTTTAGGGTAGAGATGGGGGTGGGGAAGTTTGTCATGTTCCCATGGCAGCCTATCTCGTTGCTATAGCAACACATTCACCCTCCATTCAATGGAGTCCCTGCTTCTGTAATGGTGGAAACACTGTGGTGCTTCTCAGGATGGTGGTGGCCTCATACTCATTCTGGGAAAGAATACTTCCATCCTAGACCAAGCAGGAAAGGAGCCTCCAGAGGCCATCAGCTTTGGATCTTCTTGTGGGCAGAAGGGTGTGGATTTCCTGTCTGTTTCCCTACTGACAAGCCTCTACTTCTTAGTACAGAAACCAACTCCCCAGCTACTGGGGGCCTCCAAGAATGTCCCCACAGGGCAGACTGACCTTTCCTGATGTTCACCATGGCTGATTCAGATGGAACACTTCCCTCTCAGTGAAGTGGGGGTCAGGTGCTGGTGTCAGGAGACCGATTAGGCTCACCATTCATTGGCTGCATGCCGTCAGTGAGTTATGTATCTTTCTGAACCTCAGGGTTCTCACCTGAAAATGGGGCTACTGCAGGCCCAGTGCTCTGATGCAGAAAAGCGATCCAGGTAGAGAACTGGCTGCGTCCAGGGCTGTCCCTGGGAGAGGGGGATGGGTGGCCCAGGCCACTCTTGCACACAGACTGGGGCTTCAGGACCTTGCGGCTGGGTGCCCCAGCAGAGTTCTGGCTGGGGACTGGAGTGATCTTTAAGCTTCAGTGGACAGGGTAGGGGTTGGCATCATGTTCCAGATCAAGCTGTCCAACTGGCTGTAAACTTCCCCGGGAAAGGGGAAGGTCCTTCAGCTGTCTTCCCTGGCCTAGACCAGTGCTACTCAAAGCGTGGGCCACGGGGTCGGGCCCCTCTGCAAAATGTTGTAACCTGCAGGCAATGAGCTAAGTCTAGGAATTAAGAGGACGGCTTCAGCAATTTTAATTTCCAGTATCAAATTTCCAAATTTGATATTGCTGAAACACTGAAGCAGCATCCAGTTCCGGTTTCTCTTTATTTTTAAAATTTTCAGTTTTTCAGTGATTCATTGTGTGTGTGTGTTTTTAAGTAGTGATCTGCCCCAGATTGGGGGAAAACAATCTGGTTCTTCTATCTCTGGTGTGAAAAGCACGGAGTTTGATAGCACTAAAGTCATCTTAAATCCAACCAAAGATCCAATTGAGGAGCGAAGGAAAACAATCTAATTAGCGGTGCTGCGTGCAAAAATTAGCCGCAATCACACTCAGGTGCATTTCCTTTATTGCTTCAGGACAAATTCCAGCCTCCCTCCCAATGCCCTACCCGCCACACCCCAGCTCAGACTCCTAGTCTGGGGTTTGAAATTCATGCCCCCCTCTCACACCCCCATCCTGCACCTGGCGCTCAGCCAAGCGCAGCACCTCCGCGGATGTTTCCGGGAGGCGCCGTCTGCCGCTTCCCGTAGCGCAGGCCGAAGGAGTTCCAGTTGTAGGTGGACAGGTCCTTCTCCCGCTGAACCAGCACGGCGCCCCGCGGAGCGGGGATCAGGCGGCTG
Source organism: Crocuta crocuta (assembly GCF_008692635.1). Classification (NCBI taxonomy): domain Eukaryota; kingdom Metazoa; phylum Chordata; class Mammalia; order Carnivora; family Hyaenidae; genus Crocuta; species Crocuta crocuta. The sequence continues at coordinate 2,172,076 of NW_027531425.1, read as the reverse complement.
CGGCTGCGAGGGGCGCACAGGCCTGGCCGCTGGGGCTCCGCGGGGCTCTCGGGAAGATGGCACAGCGAGGCCCCCCGCTTGCTGGTCTGAGCTCCGGCGGGCTTCCTCTCCGCGCACCGTGGGCTCTGCTCCCACGGGGCCAGCAGAGCCTGGGGTCCCAGCCGCTGGCCTAGGACAGAGCCACAGGGAGAGGCTGCGGTGAGGCCAGGAGAGACGGCTTTGGGACACCTGCTCGCATCCCTATCCTGTGCTTCCCTTTCGTTGTCCCTGGACTCTAGGAAGCCCAGAGCCCAATGCAGGGCACCCCCAGCAGACCATCTTAGCTCTGGTGGTTAGGTCACTGGCTCCTCTCCCTTTCAACATGGCTCTGGTTTCAAATGTTTTCCAGAATGATCTTAAGTGTCTTTTACATTAAATCACTTCCTTTTCGGAAGCAAACGGGGTAGAGCTTGGAAATCAGCCCGCAATTTTTGCCGGACCCTCAGCTTTGCTGCACTTCTTGGCTCACTGCCTGGCCCTCTGTCCTGTCTCTGCCTCAGGGCTCCCCCAGGACTGAGCTCCTTGGGGCCGGTGGGGGCCGTGTTCATTCAGTTCTATCTCGAGTGCTTGAAACAGCGATCTGCACCTGCACTTAGTAGGGCCTCAAATGCTTGTTAAATATATCAAAGCAAATGAAAAGTTTGTAGTTGCAAAAACGAGAGTCGAAGACCACTGTGCCCCGCACCCCTCCCCAATTACTGCGACCCCTAATAAGCTGCAGAGGGACTCAGTGAAGAATGGGAAATTATCTGGGTCACCTTCACCTGCTCAACCCCCTCCCCCCCACAGATATAATCTCTTCCCTTCACACTGAGGGCTAACAAGGCTAATTAGGAGGGCACTTCACATGCAAGCCTTGTTAAATTCACTGTAATTTTTGGCAGTAAAATAGTGCGACTAGCTCTGAGTAGACAGGAACCCCAGCCAATTGTGGCACGAGATTAGTGGAAATGAGGCCTGGTGTGTGAGTGGGTGTGTTGAGGGAGGTAGTTGGCTTTGAGCCCTGCTCCTCAATGCCTTGGCATACTTCGGAGAAGGAGTGTGGGCATGGTTCAGAATTAATGCTAATCTTCCTCCAAGGCCCCTCCCGTCTTGCTTAGGGCCTGGCCGAGGCAGGGAAGGAATGATGGCTTTCTTCCCAGTTACACCCATCATCCCGGCATCCCTTACTGCTCAGGCTACTGTGTGTGGCCTCACTTAGAGCCATTTGCCAAAAAGAGCCAACAGGTCAATGTCCCTGGGGAAGCTGTGAGGTTATTCTCTGGGGGAGCCTCCCTCACCCGGGAAGAACACCCAGATTCCAGGAGAGAAGACACTATTGGCCAAGGACACTGGGGGCCACCTTCTCCTTGCTCTGGGATATCTTATGGGCTCAATGATATCGCACGCGTAGAGGGTACACTCCAAGTTCCATGGCTAGAGAGGAACTGCGGGCCGGAGAGAATAAGCCACATCTAGTGTGCCCGGGAACCTGACCGCCATGCAGTGTGAAGCCCACACCTGTGTCAGCGACTAGCTCGTGCCACTCAGAGACATGCTCTTGGCAGCTCTTGCACCTGCCGGGCAGCATTTGATGGACTTTCGGGAGTTTCTTTACCTCTTTGGGCCTCAGTTTCTCCAGCTGATCAGTTTCACAGTGAATTCATAAGGTTGGCAGATATTAAGGATCTGCCCTTTTGTTTAGGTCTTTTTTTCCCCCAAATTCCACACAAAGGGTCTGAGATCACTGAGAAAAGAAGCTTGCATAGCCAGTTCCTTCCCAGCGGATCTGCTCACACAGGCGTTTGGCACAGAGCAGAGAACACAATGCGAGGAGACCATTAAGAGCTCAGTGGTTAACAAGCACCTGAACCTGGGCGAGCCTTCTGATGCCCAGAACAGCAGTAAGCCATCCCTTACTTGCAAGATCATTGTGGCTCCTAAATGAGGTGCACGTGCTAGTCTTAGGTTCTCATTAAGTGCAGTATTTAACTCACATTGATAGACCAGCCTGAATCTGAGAAACATGGTAACTTATTTTGTAATGGCTCACATGCTCCCCCCTTCCTCCCGGACCATGCATACCTGCGGATCTCGGATTCTCCATGGGTGCCACATTTTCAAATGTCTCCCTGAAGGAGGTGGCACAGAAGAAAAGCAGCAGCTGCCAAGAAACCAGTAAGTTCATCCTGGTCAGAAGACGGGAACTGGCAGTGTCCTGAGGTTAAGACAGAAGGGAAGAGAGGGGACTAAGTCAGGCGCAGGGCGTGGGCAGGGTGCTGGGGCAGAGCCCAGGGTGGAGAAGAAAGCCCTGGACGTGGGGGGCGGTGTGTGGCACTGAGGAGGGAGGGGTGAAGCGAAGCAGGGCAGGGGGTTCCACTGAGTGGAGGGCACTGGGGTCCAGACATCTCTGGAGCCTGGGAGCTCCACGCTGGGCTTGGCAGAAATCCTTCACTTCCTGTGCCCAACTCTCCCGTTAGACTGACACTTCCTGACCCTGGCCCAGTTTCTTCCTGCTGCAGCAGAGGTTTGGTTCTTTTCCTTTTCCAAGTAAGAAAGAGGAATCATCTTGTTAGCTCTCATAACCCTGCACAGCCCTGAGGACTGGCATTAAATTGCCTATAACACAGGGAAGAGAAAAAACTTTCCCTGATTTATCAGGTCAGTTGCTACCTTATTCTATTCTTCATGGGCTCCAAGGGGATATGCACTGAATTGATCTGGTGGTTTTGGCTGCTGGGATGGGGGCTGTGGACCCTGACCCACATTTCACCCCCTTTGCCTTGACCCTCTCAGCTCCCCACCCCCCACCCCAGCTTTCGCAGCTCCCAAGTTGAATTTATCTTTGGAAAAGTCTCAAGGGGACGCCTGGGTGGCTCGGTTGGTTAAAAGTCCAACTCTTGGTTTTAGCTCAAGTCGTGATCTCATGGTTTGTGAGATCGAGCCCTGCATCGGGCTCTGCGCTGACAGTTTGGAGCCTGCTCGGGATTTTCTCTCCCTATCTCTCTGCCCCTCGCCTGCTTGTGCTGTCTTTCTCAAAAGAAATAATCATTAAAAAAACGCCATCAGCACTTTGATATTGTCCAATAAATGTGGTTAAGGACAAACTGATGGGGAGGCAGGTCAAAAGGATGGACGAAAAGGGTGTCCACTGGAGCCTCTGTGGTTCAAGGGGCAAGTGGAAGGGGCAGGGCTATTGGTGCCCAGCAGCTGCTAATGAATGGTTGTTTAGCCCTGTCTACCCCTTTATTCTTGCCCCCACCCTCATTCCCCACCCTGCAGCCTCCAGGACCTGGGCCTGAGGCAGAGAGGAAGACTCCAGAAATGGGATCAAGAACGCTCAAATCCTGGGGCGCCTGGGTGGCTCAGTCAGTTGAGAGTCCACCTTCCACTCGGGTCATGATCTCACGGTTCATGAGTTTGAACCCCGCTCTGGGCTCTGTGCTGACAGCTTAGAGCCTGGAGCCTGCTTCGGATTCTGTGTCTCCCTCTCTCTCTGCCCCTCCCCTGATCATGCTCTGTCTCTCTCAAAAATAAACATTAAAAGAAAAAACATTCAAGGGGCACCTGGGTGGCTTAGTCGGTTAAGCGTCCGACTTTCGCTTGGGTCATGATCTCGCGGTTCGTGGGTTCGAGCCCCGCGTCGGGCTCTGTGCTGACTGCCAGCTCAGAGCCTGGAGCCTGTTTCAGTCTGTGACTCCCTCTCTCTCTGACCCTCCCCTGCTCACGCTGTCTCTCTCTCTCTCCTAGAAATAAATAAAACATTAAAAAAAAATTAAAAAAAAAAAAAAAAACATTCAAATCTGGCTCCAGCTCTGCCCCCCTCCCTGTGGGATGTGAGTCACCCCCATCTCTGGACCATATTGCTCCTCTGTGAACTAAGCACTGCATCAGACTGGACACCAACTGTCCCCTCAGATAGTCGTTTTTCCTTACAGACTTTGATGCTGTGACACTCTTGAAACCCAGACAAGTTTTTGCACCTGCTTTTAAGCCCTGGGTGGGTATGGAGGAGAGAGGCAGGATCAGTTCATTAGAGCAGTGTAAAACCATTTCTTTTGTGGCTTCAGACCACGGATGCACACGGTCCCCGTTAGTTCAGAGATCATTCCTGAACTAAGTGCTGTGCTAGGAGTGCACAGGTGTGCTAAGACCCAGGGTTGCCTGTTCCCAGCTCCTCCCCCAAGATCTAGCTCAAGAAATGGAGTCGTCTTAGCCGACCATTTCAAAATAACACTGGAAATGATAGGCTGGCGGCGTGTGGGTGCCCAGGGGTCTGTGGGAGCCCGTGGGGGTTCATCCTGGAGGGGGGGCAGGCCGGTTCGGCACAGGGGGCGCTGTTCCTGAGCACTGGTCAGCTGCATGAATACAGGGTTAAGGAAGGCACTTCCAGCAGGGGGCGCAGGAGCTGGCCAGGAGGGGACTGCATCCTCTAGCCTGCCGGGAAGACAGAGCTTTGTTGGATTGTTGGAGAGAAAGACTGTGGGTGAGGCTAGAGAAGGGGTACAGGGGGCTTCACCCCAGAGTAGGCTGAGCCCGAAGAGGGCATGTGTGTGTTGCATTTCAGGTGAAGCATTCTGGCTGCTTATGCGCAGAGTGGGATGGTGAGGGGTGAGTAGGTCTAAGGTTAATGTTCCTTCTTCCAAGCTCCTGGCACCCCGTAGCGCCTCCTCCCCATGATAGAAATCACCGTCGCAGGTGAGCATGCGCACGCAACTCCGCCCCAGCACGGGCATTTAACACACGTGATAGAGTTGAATTGTTTGGAAAAGAACCTTCAGCTTTCACGGGTCCTGGAGAGGCTAACCCGCTGTAGGCAATTTTTGTGCCGCCCTCCCCCACCCCAGGCTACATACCTGATCAGTAAAGGATTCCAGGTGTGGCGAGAAAGCTTTGGAAGTGAGGTGGCTTCCTTCCTGGGGTGACCCCCAACTCGTGGTGCAGGTGTCTAGCAGGGTGCATAGGCGCTCTTGGGTTAGGCTTGTACTTGCCTTCCAGAAGTTGGGGGAGCGGCTTGGAGGAGTCCTGTGGAGCCCATGGGCCCTGAGGGCTTCCCTAGCTCCCTCCAAAAGCTCCCGTGACCTCTCATCCCAGCCAGAACGCACTCATTGCTCTTATTCCTTCCACTGTAAGATCCTGGTTTCATAAATGTGAGTCAGGGTATTCACTGACTAATCCCAGAATAATCTGATATCAGGAAAGATCATCGCCCCCTTTGCCTGTCTGGGCTACAACCGCTGGTCTTATAACTACATTCCCTCTCCCAGCTCTGGAGCCTCCCTGGGGCTGGGCAGACCCCTCTCCAAGTGTGGATGCCCCCGGGCACCTACCTTGGGTCTGTCCAGCAGGTAGGCAGCTCCGCGGGTCTCCAGGTGCTTCTTAGGTTGGTGAACACGCACAGAGAGAGGAGCTGGGCTCCAGGGTTCACGCTCACCAGTGCCCTGATTGCGTCCCTTTTATAAAGCCTGGGGTGACGTCTCCAGGCATAGGCCCACCTCTGCCTCCTCCTCGCGCTCAGACCCCTCAGAAAGCAGAGCGTTTGCTGTCTCCCACTGCCTGGCTCTCAGCACTTGAAAGCAGCCTCTTTCTCCCCCTCCAGAAGCCCTCCAAGGCTGGCTTTCTGATTCCCACTGGTCCTTCCATCCTCCTCACCCCCTACACCCCAGACCCACTCAGCTGGAGACCCATTGTGCTCCAAATGACCTGGAAATGGACAATTGAGGGGGAGAGGGAGGGGGCCCTGCCCTCTAGACAGGAAGCACAAGCACTCCCAGTGTGAAGGAGCATAATAAAGGGGGTGGAAAGGAGAGAAAGGCACAGTCTGACCCAGGGAACTAAGAAGGCAAGTGAAGGGGTAGCTCTAGAAGGTGGGCGTACCTGGGAAGTGCCAGGGGGAATCCAGAGAGGTGACTGCCAGGCCCAGCCTATGAAGATGCCGCTCATGGGCTCCCCTCCACATCTCACGATCCCATTGCTCTGTACCTTGCTTTGGAGGCAGCGACGGGGATCACTTTTACACCCTGTGCTCCCACTCCAGTGCTCGGTGTAGACACAGAGGGCCCCGTGGATATTTACTAGATGTATGCATTGCAAGGGGCTCTTGTCTCCATCCTGAGCCTGCAAGAACGCTCTTTACCCTTGGCCAAGGGGTTCCCCAGGACAGAGAACATTCCCTCTATCAGGCTTGGGCTCTCTGAAGGCAGGTGCTACCTGGTGGGGGCGCCCTGCGCACATCCACCTAATTAATGGTTGTGTAACATTTCCTACCAGAATGCAGGCGTAATACTAATACTCATCTCTGGTCGAATGCCTACTGCTAATAGGGGTTTACAAACATACTATCTAACTCATTAGGGCCATTAACCATGAGGAGAAAAACGATAGCCTTCGAGAGCAGGCCTGCCCCCTCACACGGTGGAATGCTGGGTCAGCCTGCCCTGAGTCAGACACTGGACTTGACAGGCTAGAGAGGCAGTGACTCTGAGTCTCAGACACACTCACAGCTTGGGGATTTAATCTTTGCTTTCCTCCCATAAATACAAGGCAGTATGTAAAACCAGCCCCTGGTCCGGTCGCGGTGGGGTCCCAGATCTCTGCCCCTCGCCATGCCAACAGCCTTTTGAGATGACTTGGAATTTGAGGTCAGTCATTCAACTCTGTTCTTCTTCTGGACTTGGAGAGGGCTGGGGATGATGGGGAGATGAGTCACTGCAGGGTGGGGGCAGGCCCCAATTCCTTTCCAAGCCCCCTCAATCAATGATCCAAGTTCAAGGAGCTCGTCTCTGCTGTTCAGACCATTGAGCTGGTGCCTTGAAGCCTCCGGAACAGCTGTGGGAGCCAAGAATCATTATTTCAGACAAAGAGTCAGGAGCACACTCCTTATCAAGGTTACCGTGGAGCAGGCCTTGAGAGCCAGGAGCAGGCCAAGTACAGATAGGGAGAGGGGGCCACAGGGATGAGCCAGCTGGCTGAAGGGCCTCCCTCAGCTTCTCAGCTCCTGTTCTGTCAGAAAATATGTTTTAGAGAAAGGGAGAGGGAGGGCCTGGGGACCACTGCCCCGTGCGTGCCTCCAGGAGAGGACAGAATCTGTCACTGGCTGTCACACATCCTCTCTGCGTCTGGGGCCCAGACTCAGCCAGCTCCCCAGAAATCTCTGGCACTTTATGGCTGGGTCACTGAGACTCTCTGAATCTGTGTCTTTGGCGCTAATTAGGAGCTAGGAATAGCCTCTTTCCTCAATACCTACGCCTGAGGCACAGCCTGAGGCACAAAGCTCCCGGTGCCCTTTCCTCATCTGTTCTTGTCAAATGGAGAAGGTGTGGGGAGGGGAAGAGGAGTTGAAGGGAAAGGGGCTTGAGGGGAGACGGGGAAGGCTCCATTGCACTGGGGCGTCAGTCTCACCAGGGCCCCTCACCACCAAGCCCCAAGCATAATCCACTTACCGCACTCAGGAAGGGGATGTCAGAAGCATTGCCCAGGAAGCCAAAGACGACAGGGAAAAAGCCCCTAGGAGCAGAGGATGGGAGGGAGGGGTCAGTGAGGGCTCTGGGGGAGGGGGGGAAGGGGGAAGGGGTCCAGGCTGAGATCCACCTAAAGGCTCCAGCTTTGGTTCCTGGGAAACCGGGCCCTTGGGGCAGGCTTGGTTTTGCACCCCCTGGGTTTTGGGGGGGCAACTATGTGAAGTGGTTAAGAATAAAGGGGCCAGGGTCAGGCTCCTTGGGTTCAAATCTTGGCTCTGCCACTTGCTGTATAAACGTGGGCCAAGTCCTTAACTTCTCTGAATCTCAGTTTCCAGCTGTAAATGAGGTTAATAATAGTATCTACACCTTAGGGCCTTATACAAGGAAATGTTCAAGAAGTGATTGGGGGCGCCTGGGTGGCCCAGTTGTTTAAGCATCTGGTGCAGGTTGTGATCTCATGGTTGGTGAGTTTGAGCCCCGTGGTGGGCTCTGCGCTGAGATCGTGTGAAGCCTGCTTGGGATTCTCTCTCTCCTGCCCATTAAAAAAATAATTTAAAAAAAAGAAGCGTTTGTATTATTGTTACTGTCTTCTCCTGTCTGGACCAGGCGGGTACTGCAGATCTCCTGGGCTCCCCGCACAGGTCGGTGCTGGAGGCGGTGCTCATGCGTGTTTTCCCCTGGTGCCTCAGCACTCTCATGCACAGACCCACCCGCCTTTGCCCTTGGCTCGCCCACTCTTGTCAGACACACTGGCAAGTTCTGGCCAGGTCCATATGCACCATTGTTCAAAGGGCTTGGAGACACCAAGGTTTGCAGGGGGTGGGGGGGAGCCCTGTGTGTGCGGAGAGGCGAGGGGGTTAGAAATCTGGATGCTGGCTGAGCTATTCATTTCCTTTCCTTGGGCCTCATTTCCTCGAGGTTCACCGGCATCTCTGAGGTCCTGGATCGCTCTGAGTTTGGTTTTCTCGCACCAACAATGCTGTTGAAAGGGGTCTTTGTCAAGGTTTACGTTTGGTTGGAGCTACTGAATGTGCGTCGGCCCCACTCACCCTTCTAATCCCTCAATAAATGGTCACTATTGTCAGAATTTTTCTTCTTGACTAGGTTGCAAGTACTTCGGGAAGTTTCTCCCTGTTTGGTGCCACATCCCCACACCTAGGTCTGCATTTGGCGTGCAGTTGGGACTTTTTGTGTTTGTGACTATCTAAATAATGACACGTTTGAATATTAAATAGGTAGATGGCCGAGTGTGTGTGAGAAAATTTAGTTTCTCGAAGCCACATTATACAATGTCTAGGAGGTCCAGAGCATTCAGGCTGAGCAAAGTGTTTTCAAGGCTGCACTGAGCAAACGGAGGGCTTTATGAGAAGCCGGGATCCTGACCCCGGCTCCCTCCCGTGAGGGCGTAGCCATGCTTCTTCTAGAACGTCTTCTCCATGCCACCGCTGTTCTCCACAGTGTCCCAGAGACCCTGGGAGTCCTCCCTCCCTAGCCCCACCTTCCCCGACATCCTGTCTTCTCCTTAAGCAGCCTCCAGTCTCCTCTTAAAGCTGGCCTGTCCCCAGGGCCTGTCTCGGGTCCTTCGTCTAGGACACCTCCCTGGCCTTGGCAGTGGCCACACATCTTTGCTGACCTCCACCCCGCCTTTCGGCAGGCCAGGCTGACACTGGACAGGCCAGGGACGCCTGGATCCAGTCCAGATCGGCCGCATAGTTCGTGTGAGACCCCGGGCAGTGGGGGGCAGGGGGCAGGTAGCCTCTCTGAGCTCAGGTTTCCTCATCTGCAGAGAGCCATCCTGCAGCAGGTTGTAAAGACAAAGTGAGGTGACGGTTGTGAATGTGCTAGGGGCACGTGAGGGGCCCGGCAAATGCTAGTTCACTGCCGTTCCTCCCTGCTGGATCAACTCGAAGGCAGGCCCTGTGTCTCCTCCTTAAGGGCAGGCATAGAGCCAGGCAAACAGTAGGTGCTCAATGTTTGCAGGCGGATGGGCCGACCCCTCCTATTTGTCCTTCATCCTACTGTTGGAGGGGCCTTTCTGTGGGTCTGCCTGATGCCCATCTGCCTTTCCAATCCTTCCACACTGCCGTCCGCAGGATAAAGTCCCCGTTTCTGCGTACGCCGTTGGTCGTGCTGGCCAAACCTGGGTGGGGGTGGTGATCTCAGCTACTCAGAGGCCCCGGTGGGGCTCATCCAAGGGAAAGAGACCTGCACTCACCTGAAGAGGCTAAGGAATCCATAGGCTTCCAGGAGCATGCCCAGGAGGGGCCAGCGCAGCAGCACAATGGCCACACCCCCCAGAAAGAAGCTGGTCCCTTTGAGCTTGTGCCTCTGGAAGAAGAAGGAAAACGTCTTCCTCAGGCCGATGATGAGCAGGAGGCCGGTCAGGAATAGCAGCTGCGGGTGAGGGAGGGCGAGAAGCATCAGAGCCACACCCCTCCACACACACACCCCCCCACCACCAAGGAGCCCCGGGCCAGGCCTGTGGCAGGACGTGCTAACTCTTCCGGAAGAGAAGTAGCAAAGTAGCAAACTCCCAGAGCCTTGACTAATCTTGGCTTGTTAGGAACAGAACAGCCCGGAGACAGGGGGATGGACAAGGAGACCTCTGAAGGTCTCCCGCTGCTTCAATTCAACCTGACTTCTCGGATCCCCAGCACTTTTCCATATATGACTTTATTTCTTGTCACACCTCCCAAGGAGGACGGAATAGAAAATCTCCATTTTACAGAGGTGAACACTGAGGCATGAACAGGTTAGGCAGCCATACCCAGCAATCAGGGCTCCACTGTCTGGCTCAGTCACTATCTTCAGCTTGGCTCCTAATGGTCTCTTAGGAGTGTCCAAGTGTCATCAAATTTAACTCCCTGGCTTTCTTCCAGCATGTTCCATGCCTTCCCTCCCCTTCCCCATACCTTTTCTCCTGCTGTGCCATCTGCCTAGAAGCGCTTCACCCCCCTCCACACCCATTGTCTTTCCAAATTCCTTTTCATCCTTCTCCAGCTGGGCAGCTTTCTTCCTCCAGGCACCTTGTTCTTGATTAAACAAGCGCTTCTCTTATTGTGACTCTATGGCTGCCCCTGCCTGCCTTCTCTGTCACAGACGTTCGTGTTATGTCCCTATCCCTAGACAGGGGCATTCCAATGTCAGAGACAGCAGCCTATTCATTGTGGTACCTGCAGGGCCTCGCCCAGAGCTTGGCACCAGAATCCACGTTCTCAGATTCTCCACACCCAGCAGGCCTCGCTGTCCATCCCCAGCCACCCTCACTGGCCCAGGCTTGATGGTCCTGACCCCTGGAGGGGCACAATCTGATTGAACTCGGGGCTGACCTTCCTGGCAATAGAGACCTCAGGTAGGTTGGTGGCAGAGGGGACACAGGCTAGGCGACTCACGTTTCCGAAGGCCAGGAGCACCGAATCAAAGTACAGGAGTATTCCAAAGAGGATGAAGAAGATTCCGAAGCCGGTGGTGCCCACGCCAATCTCTGCAATGGGCAAGGAGGCTGGGGTGGGATGGGCTCTGGAGAGCGGGCTGGGATGCTGGAAGTCACCCCCATTGCTACTGGACAGTCGCCCTCCGAAGGGTGGGGGCTGGGGTGGGTCCATTTCCACCCAGGAATCACAGCTTCCATGCTTGCGGGGAATGATGGGACGGGAAGGGAAAGGAAGGGTGGGCACGGATTTACGTTTAGCCCCTGCACGCTCCCGGTCAGCTCTGTGCAGGGTGGCGTTCTGTCCTCAGCACGGGTCTGTGAGGTAGCTGGTGTTACCCTCGCTGCCTTGTATCTTCAGCTTCCCCTTGTTTCCCAATGCCACCTTATCCAGATAACGGTCAGGGTTGGGTCCCTCTGGTCCTGTCCTCCTGCAGCTGGGAGCCGCTGATGCCCAGCTCACACCCAGGCAGAAGGGTGCTCACAACTCACGACCACCAGCCCTGAAAAGCCTTAGCACCAACCGGCTGTCCTGCCCGATTTCTCAAGAGGCCTGTCCTTCTAGATAATTCTTCACACGGTGTGCTTCCTCCTCTAACTGCCCCACCCGCAGCTTTCAGGTGGGGGCCTCTCACACTTAATTGGAAAAGTGGAAGGAATGCGCTCCCCTGGGCGTCTGCAGCGGCGGCACCTGCTGCCTGAACCTGCACCCTCCCTCCTGCCGCAGCACCTCGGGCGCCCCACCGCACGCCCCTCGGCGCCCTCTAGCGTCAGTCCCGCGACTGGGCAGTTCTGTGCCAGGTTCTGGACCCACCCTGCTAGCACCCCACCCCGGTTTGCAGTGTGTGTTTTTGCTTCGTGTCCCAGGGCAGTCTTTGAAGCTGCAGGACTTTGCTGAGAGCCAGGGAGCGCAGCACGGAAGGGCAGGATATTAAAGGAACCCCTTGTTTGGTCAAAGGCTACATCTTTGACATTTGGATACATCTTGCAGATTGCTCCCCTCAGGAAGGGTTGGAACAAGAACAGGATATGAAGTTCCTTTCTTCCGAAATCCTCTCCAGCCCACAGAGTTGCTCATTTTACTTATCTTTGTCACTCTCAGTCAACAAAGGACGATTCACTGCGTTGCTTCATTTCTAAATGGAATTAAGTTGTCATTTTATTTATTGTTTTTTAATTTTTTAATTTATTTATTTCTAGGAGAGAGAGAGACAGTGTGAGCAGGGGAGGGTCAGAGAGAGAGGGAGACACAGACTCCGAAATTGGCTCCAGGCTCTGAGCTGGCAGTCAGCACAGAGCCCGACGCGGGGCTCGAACCCACGAACCGCGAGATCATGACCCAAGCGAAAGTCGGACGCTTAACCGACTAAGCCACCCAGGCGCCCCTAAGTTGTCATTTTAAATTGTGATAAAATACACATAAAATTCAGCCTCTTCGCCATTCCTGCGCGCACGCCCAGTGGCATGAAGTACATTCGCAATGTTCTGTGATGGTCACTGCCAGCCACCTCCAGGAGTTTCCATCTGTCACGACTGAAGCTCTGTCCCCCAGTGAACACTGACTCCCCATTCTCCACTCCCTCTCAGCCGCTGGCAACCTCCACTCTACTTTCTATTTCCGGGAGTCTGACTAGGCGGCTCGTATGGGAAATCATGCAGTGTTTTCATGTGACTGACTTATTTCACTTGGCATAATGGCCTCAAGGTTCATTCACCCTGCAGCCTGTGTCAGAACGTCCCTCCTTTTTAAGGCTTCGTGATAATTCATTATATGGATATAACACAGGTTGTTTATCTGATCAACTGTGGGTGGAAGTTGGGTGGTTTCCACCTTTTGGCTACTCTTCAAGACTCTGCTTCTACTTCTTTGGGGCATATACCCAGCGGTGGAATTGCTGGATGACAGGGGAGTGCTATGTGTAAGGTTTGGAGGGTGCTCTACACTGTTTTCCACAGCAGCTGCATTTTACATTCCCAGGAGGAGGGTACAAGGGCTCCAATTTCAAAGCATCCTCACCAATACTTGTTATTTTCTGGGGCTTTGTTGGTCTTGTTTTTGATCACATTCATCTTAATGAGTGTGAGGTGGTGTCTCGTTGTGGTTTTGATTTGCATTTCCCTGATGATCAGTGATGTTGAACATCTTTTCTTTTTTGTTAAGTTAATTTATTTGAGAGAGAGAGAGAGAGAGAGAGAGAGAATGATCAGGGGAGGGCCAGAGGAAGAGGGAGAGAGAATCCCAAGCAGGCTCCATGCTGTCAGCGCGGAGCCTGGCATGGGGCTCAAACTCACCAACTGTGAGATCCTGACCTGAGCTGAAATCAGAGTCAGACGCCTAACCAAATGAGTCACCCAGGCGCCCCTTGAACATCTTTTCATGTGCTTGGCCACCTGTAGATCTTAGGAGAAATATCCATTCAAGTCCTTTGCCCATTTTAATAGGTTGGGGTTGTTGTTGTTGTTATTGTTGTTGAGTTGTAGGAGTTCTTTATATTTTCTGGATATTAACCCCTCATCAGACATATGATTTGCAAATATTTTTCCCATAGGTTGCCTTTTCACTCTGTTGATTGTGTCCTTTGATGCAGGGAAGTTTTCAATTTTGATATACTCCAATTTAACTACTATTTCCTTAGTTGTCTATATTTCTGGTATTATGGCCGAGAAACCATTGTCAATTTCAGTGTCAGGAAGCTTTTCTCCTAAGTTTTCCTTATAGTTTTAGCCCTCCCTTTGAGTTAAGATAGACTTTGAGTTAATTTTGCAGATGGTATAAAGTACAGGTTCAACTTCATTCTTTTGCACATGGACATCCAGTTTGCCCAATGTCGTTTGTTGAAAAGACGGTCATTTCCTCATTGAAGGATCTTGGCATCCTTGTTGAAATCATTTGACCTCTTTACCTGGGTTTATTTCTGGGCTCTCTGGTCTATTCCTTTGGTTTATGTGTCTGTTCCTATGCTAGTTCCACACTGTTCTTTTTAGAAAGCTGATCACTGTAGTTTTCTAAAAAGTTTTGAAACCAGGAAGTGTGAAACCTCCAATTCTGTTCTTCTTTCTTTTTTTAATGTTTTTAAAAAAAAATTTTTTTTTTTTTTTGAGAGAGAGACACATACACAGAGTGTGAGCAGAGGAGGAGCAGAGAGAGAGGGAGACACAGAATCCGGAGCAGGCTCCAGGCTCTGTGCTGTCAGCACAGAGCCCAACGTGGGGCTTGAACCCATGAACTGTGAGATCATGACTTGAGCTGAAGTTGGCCCCTTAGCCGACTGAGCCACCCAGGTGCCCCTGTTCTTCTATTTTAAGAATGCTTTCACTATTTGAGATCCCTTAAGGTTCCATATGCATTTTAGGATGGATTTTTCTATTTCCACACACACACAAAAAAAAACTGCCATTGGGATTTTGATAGAGATCACACTGAAGCTGCAGACTGCTTTGAGTAGTATTGACATCTTAACAATATTATTACTTCAATCCATAAACACAAGATGTCCATTTATTTGTGTCTTAAAATTTCCTTCAGCAACATTTGGTCTTTTTCAGTAAGCCTTTTGCCTCTTTGGTTAAGTTTGTTCCTAAGTATTTTATTCTTTTATTTTTTATTTTTTTTTAATGTTTATTTATTTTTGAGGGAGGGAAGGAGGCAGGGAGAAAAAGAGAGAGAGAGAGAGAGAGAGAATGTGACTGGAAGAGGGGCAGGGAGAGAGGGAGACACAGAATCTGAACCAGGCTCCAGGTTGAGAGAGAGAGGGCATGTGCATGCACTAGTGGGGGAGGGGCGAGAGAGAGTGAGAATTCCAAGCAAGCTGCGTGCTGTCAGTGCAGAGCCTGATGTGGGGCTCGAACCCACAAACCGTGAAATTATGACTTGAGCCGAAATCAAGAGCTGGGCACTTAACTGGCTGAGTCACCCAGGTGTCCCTTAATTTTTTTTTTTAAAAAGGAAACATAGGGGCGCCTGGGTGCGTGGGGCGGTTAAGCGTCCGACTTTCGCTTAGGTCATGATCTCGCGGTTTGTGGGTTCGAGCCCCATGTCGGGCTCTGTGTTGACTGCCAGCTCAGAGCCTGGAGCCTATTTCAGTCTGTGACTCCCTCTCTCTCTGACCCTCCCCTGCTCACGCTGTCTCGCTCTCTCTCTCTCTCCTAGAAATAAAACATTTAAAAAAAAAAAAAAAAGGAAACATAAAGGTAATTTTTAAAGGGAAAAATTTTATTGGACTTGTTACCTAACATTTTAGAATTGGTCCCTATAATACCTATGAAATTGGCATTATTGCCATGTTTTTATAGTTATAAAATGTTGTTATAAGTCTGGTTCTTTAGAGGCAGAACTGAAAAAACAAAACAAAAACAAAATCTTTGGGACTAGACTTACTGGCTAAGTTCTGTTTACAAGGGAAAGGAAAGGAAACGACACTATCATCATCAGGTCAGTTTTCATAATCTGTTACCAGACAGATCTGAAGAGGAGTAGGGTCAGATTCAGTACAGAAATAAGCCCAAAGGGGGGCGCCTGGGTGGCTCAGTCGGTTAAGCGTCCGACTTTGGCTCAGGTCATGATCTCACAGTTCGTGGGTTTGAGCCCCGTGTCGGGCTCTGTGCTGACAGCTAGCTCAGAGCCTGAAGCCTGTTTCGGATTCTGTGTCTCCCTCTCTCCTTGACCCTCTCCTGCTCATGCTGTCTCTCTCTCTCTCTCTCAGAAATAAAGAAAACATTAAAAATTAAAAAAAAAAAAAAGAAAAAAGAAATCAGGCCAAAGGACTTCTTTTAAAAAATCATTAAAAACATAGAGCTGAGAATGAGGGGTATGTGGCCAGCTCAGTGAGTACAGCATGTGACTCTTGATCTCAGGGTTGTGAGTTTGAGCCCCACGTTGGATGTAGGGATTACTTTAAAATACAAACTTAAAAAAAATAGAGATGAGATTTATCATTCAAATTATAGACCAAAACCTCACTTAACTCACAGTGCAGAAAAAATGCCAGTCTCACTGGGTCTCCCATTGGGCAGAGCCGGATTTTGTTAGGACCCAAGGTGACATCCTTTCTCTCGACATATCGTCCAGCTGCCCAGTATCCATCTTCTACTAATGGCTGATTCCTTCTGTTTCTGACAAACAGTGATGTGTAGGGACTTGCTCCCTGCTTCCACTTCCCAGCACCACCTGCTTGAATTACATCTCTTAGAACCAGGGCACTGGGGCGCCTGGGTGGCTCAGTCGGTTAAGCGTCCGACTTCAGCTCAGGTCATGATCTCACGGTTCGTGGGTTCGAGCCCCACGTTGGGCTCTGTGCTGACAGCTAGCTCAGAGCCTGGAGCCTGTTTTGGATTTGGTGTCTCTCTCTCTCTCTCTCTGACTCTCCCCTGCTCACGCTGCCTCTCTCTCAGAAATAAATAAAAACACTAAAAATTAAAAAAAAAAAAAGAATCAGGGCACTGAGCAGATTACAACCTCTTTGCGTTATTACAAAGGTTGCATTCTGTCTTTCCATACTGCATGATTTTTTTATCCTCAGAGACAATAGGTTGAGGATCTGGGCATGTATCTACTTCATCATGTTAATTTTATACAGGCCAGGATATTGCGGAGGAAGACCACAACCCTACTTCTTTAATCTGAATGGCAAAGGCATTTTTTTTTTTTTTGAGAGAGAGAGAGTGTGTGTGCGTTTAGGGGAGGGGCAGAAGGAGAGGCAGAGAGAATCTGAAGCAGGCGTGGGGCTCTATCCCACAACCCCAGGATCATGACCTGAGCTGAAATCAAGAGTAGGATGCTCAACCGACTGAGCCACCCAGGTGCCCCATAAATGGCAAAGGTATTTAAGTTTTTATGCCTGTCATAAAAATATCTATTATTACCTTACACCTGCCATAAAAATGTCTTTGATTCCGATTCTGATGACACACTCTTCCCCTCTATCTCCTTTGGTAGATGTTTTGTATGGAACCAGTGTGAATATCTTACTGGGTTTTCATTTTGTTTTGTTAAGATACCTGTGTGTCCATCCTGCAAACACCTAAGGAGAGCCTCTTACTCATTTTGTAGACACACCACAGGTTCTGGAATTCACTCTGTGCTTTCTCTCCTGTATTCTCCTTTCTCTCCTGCAACAGTGATTTACTGGCCTGAACAGTTACCACTTTTCCAACTTGTTCTGCGTCCTTCTTCAAGAGCTGGTACAATTCCAGAATTTTCCTGCAATGGGGGCAGCCCTCCTCATGGGCCTTGCCTACTGCTTCCAGGGTTCAGAGGGGACACTGCACGATGGACACAAACCCTCACTGAAAGGTATCACAAACTGTTTCTCGTACACAAGCCTCAGACCTTTC
This sequence comes from Crocuta crocuta, assembly GCF_008692635.1. Lineage (NCBI taxonomy): Eukaryota > Metazoa > Chordata > Mammalia > Carnivora > Hyaenidae > Crocuta > Crocuta crocuta. The sequence goes on along the minus strand of NW_027531425.1, from coordinate 2,154,835 downwards.
TTTGCCTCTCGCTCCCAATAGCTTAGCGATTTCAGTCGTTATTAACCTTGGGCTGCTCCTGAAATTCTCCTCGGGGCAGCAAGCGAGGTGGCGGAGAGGGCGAGACCTGGGACAGAAGTGCCTGCGGCCAACGTCCCCGTGAGCCACACAGATGGGGCAGCGCTCCCCCTGCTGGATGTGAGCCAGAGCTGATGTTTCCTCAGTCACCTGATTCAGGGGGTGTCCGCTGAGACCCCCACCCCCACCCACTACAAAGTGACTCCCCGACCCCTACCCCGACTCTGCCAGGATGCCCTCCTCACCCTGCCTGGTGGCACCCTCCCCCTCCTGGCTGATGGCTTTAGGACTAAATCAGGACTAGGAATAGGAAGGAGGGAAATGGGAAGAGAAAGAGCTTCCTTCACTTTCAAAATTAAGCACGGCAATCACTAGTGATAACTGCTAACACTCGTGACCACCCCGTGCCAGGCGCAGGCTGAGCACGTCACATACATTCACTCACTCATTTTCATCACTGCCTAGGAAGTCGGTTATGTAGGAAACCCTACCCCGTTAGCCCCATGTCACGAACAGAATGGAAACACAGAGAGGTTACGTCACTTGCCCAGGGGTGCACAGCCAGTAGACGGCAGAACGAGGGTTTGCACCCAGTTGTCTGGCTCTCGAAGTGCCTTTAACCAGCCCAGCCCAGTCCACGTCTGCCCCCAGACCCCTCCGCAGGAGTGGCTCTTGCTCTGGCCATCGATGATGTCCCTGCTCCCAAATCTAACGTCCATCCATCCGGTGGATGTCGGCCGCCATCTGTCAGCAGTTGGCCCCTCCCGTCTTAAGATGTCCTCACTTGACTTCCCTGACACAACACTCTTGCTTTTCACCCTGCTGTTCTGAGCACCCTGTCCCAGTCTCCCTTGCCGGCTCCTTCTTCTCTCTCCTCCTCCTGGGGTTTGAGTTGCTCAGGGCTTCGGCCCCAGCTCATGTCTCTTTCCATTCTATTTCACATGTATTCCCACGTCTTAAAATATCACTGGTGTGCTGACAGCATCGATATTTCTCTTTCCAGCCCTCGCCTTTCTGTGAGCTGCCGAACTCACACCCAGCTGCTGACTTGGCGTCTCCGCTTGGCGCGCTCTCTCCAGGGCATCTTGAACTCAACAGGTCCCAGCTGAGTACAGGGCTTCCTTCCTTAACCCTGTACCTCCCTCGGGTTTCCCCAAATGAATACAGACGTCACCACCCCGCAGCCAGCAGCTTGAGGCAGAAGCCAGGAGTGTCCCTCACTGCTCTGGCCCTCCTGTTCAGCCCACAGCTACGTTTTACTGCCTCTCCGTCTGAGGTCTGGAGGGCAGCGCACTTCCCTCCACTCTTAGCGCGTAATTCCAAGCCACCATCGCTCACTCCTGGACTCTCGGTTAGTCCCCTGCTTCAGTCCCGCCCCCCTCCATCCCTTCCCCACACAGCACTCAAGGGCCTTAAAAGCACACAACCCAGTCGCATCAGTGCTCTGCTCAGGACGCTTCGTCCTTCCCACTGAGGATCAGACCTCAAGTGAACTCTGGGCCACACCTTGGCTTCCAGGCTCTGAACGCTGGGCCTCCGCTCGCCTGGTCATCCTCTTCTGCCGCCATCCCCCTTGCCTAATNAGAGAGACAGCATGAGCAGGGAGGGTCAGAGAGAGAGGGAGGCACAGAATTGTAAACAGGCTCCAGGCTCTGAGCAGGATGTCAGCACGAGATCATGACCTGAGCCGAAGTCAGACACTTAACCGACTGAGCCACCCAGGCACCACCCCTTCCTCTTTTTTCCTTCCTTCCATTATTACCTCCCTTCCTTATTCCTTTCCTTCCTTCCTCTTCCTTCCTTCCTTTTCATCATTGTTTCTATGATGAGCGTTCCTGCCTCAGGGCCTTTGTATATATAGGCTTCTTCCCACGTTATCTGCCTAAGGCACACTCATCCTTTAAGTCTTAAAGTTCCTGAGGGAAACCTGGTCCACTCACCATTACCTGAACTAAATCTGGTTCCCTCATCTCTCTCTCTCTCTCTCTCTCTTTCATTGGACTTCTCACACTTTGGTTTAATAAAATGTTGGCTTGCTACCGGACTCAGGGATCAGCTCCCTTCTCTATTTTTATTCTCTAAGTCAGTAGTTCTCAACCCGAGGGATGGGCAGGGGTGATTTCGTTCCCCAGGGGACATGTGGCAATGTCTGCAGACATTTTTCACGGTCACAAATGGGAGTAGGACATACCAGCATCAAGACCCCCACAACAAAGAATTATCCTGTCCCCAAATGTCAGTAGTGGAGAAGCTGAGAAACTGCCCTGGGTGATCTCATGCACTCTCATGGTTTTAAATACCATCAATACGCTGGCGATTCCCAAATTTCTCTAACTCAGGTCTTGACCTTGAACTGCAGACTCATATACCTGACTACCTATTTGACAGCTTGCCTGGATGTCTACTAGCACATCAAACTCAACATGTCTAAAACTCCAATCGACCCTTCTAATCGCTAAGGCTAAAAATACTGGTGGGATCCCCACCTTCCTTCTCTCACGCTCATGTCAAGTCCACCGGCAAATCCTTCCACCAATTTTCTCAAAGCTGATCCAGCCTTGACCCCTTTCCCCCACTTCACTGCCACCGCCCTGGTGACTTCCACCATCTCTGACCTTGGAGCTGTCTCCCAGTTGCTGACCGCACACCTCTACAGTCTATTTTCAACCCAGCACCCAGAGTGACCTTTTAAAAAATGTACATAAATCGGGGCACCTGGGTGGCTCAGGCAGTTGAGTGAATGACTTCAGCTCACGTCATGATCTCACAGTTTGTGAGATCAGTTCAAGCCCCGCATCAGGCTCGCTGCTGTCAGCGCAAAGCCTGCTTTGGACCTTCTGTCCCCCTCTCCCTTGGCCCCTTCCCAGCTTGTGCGGTCTCTCAAAAATAAAGAAATCTTTTAAAAAAACTTTAAAAAATGTACATAGATCATATCACTCACTCCTCTACACAAAACCCTCCAGTCATTTCCCATCTTGTGGAAACAAAACCAAAGTTCTCACACAGCCTCATCTTTCGGTGACCTCCCAGACCTGAACTCCTACCACCGTCCCCTTTACTTTGGTGCAGCCACACAACACACTAAGTATGCTAATGCCTCAGGGCCTTTGCACGGGCTATTCCCTTTCCTGGAAACATTTTCCCTCCAGATCGCTGCATAGCTTTGCTTCCTTGCTTCCTGTACATCTCTATATGAAGGAAGCCTTCCCTAACCACTCTATACAAACGATAACCCCTCCTACCTCACCCTCCCTACCCTATTTTATTTTTGTCTAGAGGACCCATCATCATCTGACATACTACAAACTAATTTCTTGATCCGTTAATTCCCTGTTTCCCCACTCTCGCATGTAAGCAGGAGCAAGTGTGTTCCATTCAGAATACTATTGAATACTCTATGCCCAACACAATGCTTGGCACATGGTGAAGACAAATTTGTTCAGTGGATGAATATTCCCTCCAGTTCACAGATGAGATCCCGGGCTCAGAGCCTTTAAAATACCAGTTCTCCCTGCCCCCCACCCCAACACCTGTGGGCTACCTCCCTTCCCTCTCCCCACACAGGAAGGAGAATATTTAAGAGTGAGGCACCTGGGTGGCTTAGTTGGTTAAGCGTCTGATTTCAGCTCAGGTCATGATCTCATGGTTCCTGAGTTGGAGCCCCACATGGGGCTCTCTGCTGTCAACACAGAGTCCATTTCAGATCCTCTGTTCCCCTCTCTCCCTGCCCCTCCTCCACTCATTCTCTCTCCCTGTCTCTAGATAAATAAACTTAAAAAAAAAAAAAGATATTTAGGAGTGATAGTATAGTAATTTGGGGACAGGAGTGGAATTTAGGTTCTGGTAAGAAGAAATCCAAGGTGGAGTGCCTGGCTGGCTCAGTCTGTGGGCTCTTGATCTCGGGGTCGTGAGTTCGAGCCCCACGTTTGGTAGAGCTGACTTAAAAAATTAATTAAAAAAAAGAGAAACATATGAACTTTAGAAGAAGGGGGAGGAGAAGCGTGCGAAGACCACAGGAGACCCTGAGAGTTTGTGGGGAAATGTCTGAACGTGCACAGGCCCCCCGAGTCCACCTTGGCGGCATCCCAGGTCCAAGAACCATGATGGGAAAGGGAACAGCGTGGGAGGTGAACTTGTGTCTCCCGGGCACCAACTTCTGGCTGCGCTGGGGTCCGCGAGCAGCCCTGCACCCACTGGAAGGCGGAGGAGCCACACCCGGTCCTGGCCCCGCTGCCTGGAGGATGCCAGCACAGCACCTGCGGGCCATCGGCTCCAGAGGTCGTCTCGCAGGTTGCCCAGACAGATCCCGGCTGGGAGGGGCGGCGGCTCCGCCCCC
>NW_027531425.1:2141137-2150388 GCF_008692635.1 Crocuta crocuta | reverse complement strand
GATCCTCCCTTCCAGCCCAGCCCCTCCACGGCACCGGCCCCCCAACTCACTCTGCCACTCGGTGATGGAGATCATGACGCAGGCTGCCTGGGGGGCCTTCCGGGTCGACGCTGCTAAGGGGTGAGGCGCAGTGAGGACCGCACTTGTGCATGTTCAAGGGAAGCTGACCCTTGGTAAATTGTGAAACGGGCCTCTGGTAAATCATTAACTCCCTCCACTCTCCAAACCCCACCTCTCTCCCCACCCCACCCAAATGGCTGCTTAAAGTCGCAGGCTCCCTTCTCCGGTATCTTCCCGGAGGGCAGCAGCACCTGTCACACGCTCCGCCCACCCGGAGAAGGCAACGCCCACCTGCCCCCTCCAACGCCCCCACTCCCGCGCCCTGAGGCCGAGTTTAGCTGTTTCCCCAAGTCCTCCGCAGAACTCAGACTGTCTAGTGGACTGGGATTCTCGGGGCTACCCAGGTTCCTTGCCTGTTTGGTGGGGGTGTGGCAAAGATTTGGAATCCGTGTTTCTCTTTGGAAAAGGATTCAATTCATCCTGCTGCTGAAGTCCGCTCGCTTGGCGCTAGTACCCATGCTAGACGCTAGGGGGCGGCAAGCCACCGAGTAAAACCTGTTGCTTGCAGATTCTGGGAGGGCCGCGTTGGGTTAGGTTTTGGGTTACAGCAAGGGCAAAAGCGCCCCAGGGGAGTTAGACACAAAGGGCTTCGACCACCTTTCCGCCAGCGGTGTCCAGCGTTGAACAGTGAAGTTGAGCTAGGAAGAATGCAAGATGAATTTGGGCTTGGGGTAGGGCTGGACGGTTCCAGAAGCCTAGTTCTGAAAGTCCACCCCATCAGCTGTGTAGACATGGGTGCATCCTTTCCTCCCTCTGTGGGCCTGCAAAAAAGAGGAGTAGATAGTTCCTAACATCCTTTCTGCCACCGTAGAGCCATGGCTCTCAACCGATGAGCAGGCATCCACTTGGTAATGATTCCTTTACCCTGAAATGAAGCTCATAGATTATATGACCAATCTACACGTGTCGTTTTATTTATTTATTTTTAGCGTTTATTCATTTTTTAGAGACAGAGAGAGACAGAGCATGAGTGGGCGAGCGGCAGAGAGAGAGAGGGAATCACAGATTCCGAAGCAGGATCCAGGCTCTGAGCTGCCAACAGAGCCGGAAGGGGGACTTGAACTCAGGAACCTGAGATCATGACCTGAGCCAAAGTCGGTTGCTTAACTGACTGAGCCACCCAGGCGCCCCAATCTACACACGTCATTTTTAGAAACACAAATAAAACTATATAAAGAAGGGAAAAATTATAATAAAGCACGATATCTCTCAATATATTAATGTTCAGGCAAGATTTAATGAAGACATAAGTGAAACAGGCAGATTGCTTGCACCTACTGATAATAAATACATTTAAACTTAAGAGAAATAGAAGACCAGAGTCATTATATACAAAACAAAATAAAAACATCCCCCCCCCCAAGAAAATGAGAAAGTAGTAGGAAATGAACAAAAGAAGAAAAACTGTTAGGTAAATTACAACAGACCGAATGTACTTGCACATAAAAAGAGTAAGAGGGAAATAGCCCTAATTGAAAGAGGGATAACACAGCAAGGCAAAGTGGAGACAATGAGGAGGCACCATGTGAATGCAAATGACCGGGTCTTCTGTGTGTATTGTTAAAATAGCTCCCGGTGCGGTGCTCAGGCGGAAACCTAGTAGCGCCGGCATATCACAGACACAGAGATCTCTGTCCTTAAATGCTATTGTGTGTTGGGGGAAAATTCAGTCTTGAACTTGGGCCTTGGAGGTCACGTATTTCCAATAAGCAGTGGGGAATGGAGGGTGGATCGGAAAGGGAAGTGGCTCCCTCAAACATTACCACGAGGAGTCCGTACAACACAGGTGTCCATCCTGGGACTGCAAAAACTTACAAAATCTAAAGAATGGCAATCCTATGAAATCATCTCCAAAAACATTTATTAAGGAGATCTAATGAGATCTCCTGCATTTCAAGTATCTTTGCTGTAATGGTTGGTTCTCTCAGATCTTCTCTGTTAAGTGTTTTCAGTCAGTCTGTGCTTGCTCAGTAGGACCCTACTTGGGACTGTCTTCAGCCACGGAAACAGTACTTGAATGTTACGCTGCCTGGTACGGAAAATGTATGCAGTCGTTTAACGCAACAAGTTTTAGACCATGTCTTTATTCCACTTAAGTGTCTTCTCCATCAAGACCATCTTGTAACTTACCAAGTTATTCATGAAACTGATTTTAAAAAAACTTAGAAGCTTATACTTAGTACTGTTATGAACTGCAGTATGACCGACTTATATTAGAAGTGGGGTTAGGTCAATAGTACGTTTTAAATTCCTGCAGGATAAAAGAGAGTTATTGTTTTGGAAATTGGCTGGGTGGGTGCAGAGCAGCCGCTACAAGCTCCCGGCAAATTTCCAAGTTCCACTAGGGGGCGCGATCACCCCCATTGAAGCCATTGGTAGGTTAAGAGCTTCCTCCCTGAAGTCAGAGTGGGCCTGGGCTTCATCCCAGCCTCGTGAGACCTTAGACATTTGATTTACCCTTTCTGTGCCTCAGCGTCTTGGGTGAGAGTAGTACCTGTTACGTAGAGTTAGAGCGAACACTGGTGAGTAAGTGCATGGGGAGTGCACGGAACCTGAAACCCGGCAACCAGTAAACACTTGATGAGCCACTGTTCTTACTCTTCCAGTAAAGTTGTGATAATTACTATTGTTATCAATATTACTAGTATTAGTATACTATTAAAAATGCTGTTATTGAAAGACTTCTCTCAAATGTGGTGCTAAGCGGCTCCCACAGGTGTATAAAATAGCAGTTTCCCCTCCCCCCACCATGGAGCTTACCTATGAGCTTGGAAGAAATGAACCCTCTTCAAAATGGGCCCTCCCAGCCTGGTTCCCTGATGCAGTGATGGGTCTAGGTGTCAGGCCGGGCCGGGCTTGTCCACAGACCAACCTCCTGGAGGGGAACCCTTTTCTTTAAAAAACAAAAAAACAAAAAAACCTGCTTTTTTTTTTTTAAATGTTTATTTATTTTTAAGAGACAGAGCATGAGCAGGGGAGGGGCAGAGGAGAGGGAGACACAGAATCCGGAGCAGGCTCCAGACTCTGCTTTGTCAGCACAGAGCCCAATGCAGGGCTTGAACCCACAAACCATGAGATCATGACCTGAGCTGAAGTCAGGTGCTTAACTGACTGAGCCACCCAGGTGCCCTGAAAGGATCCTCTTCTTCCCCAGGGAGGAGGGTGTGGGCCCTGGAAGGCTGGAGCTGGAGGAGCACAGGTGGGGAGGGGAGGGACCTCAAAGGGCTGGACAGCAGGAGCCCTGGTGATGTCTTTGTCGAAGGCAGTGGAGCCAGTAAAGTGGGACTTTGGGAGACATTCTCCTCCTTCCCAGGGTGCCTACGCCATGTCACCACCGCCTCCTCACATTTGTAAATGAATTTGAGTTTTCAGAGTGGCTTCCATTCATTTTCCCATTCCGCTTTCTCTAGAACTCTGTAAAATGATGGTTGATATCCCCATTTCATGGACCAGGAAACTGAGACTCAGGAATTTTGGTGGCTTGTCTAAAAACGTCAGGCAGCTTGGAGCAGGGCCAGGAAGGAGTGGGGGCTCAGGGCCGAGGGGGTTGTGGAGGGGGCCCTGTTCCTTGGTAGCGGTAGGATCTGAACACTGGTCGCCTGCCTGAGCCCGTCATGCCTCTCTCCAGAAAGAATACATGACTATGAAGTTACAGAGCAACACTCTTGAGGGCATTCTGCTAGGTGCTTTCCCATCTACATGTCCTGACTGCAGCCCCCTTTTACAACCCCAGCCTGGTTCGATCAGAAGGCTGATCTGGGCTGGGAGTTGGAGCAGACAGAGGTCTATGGGCATCGTCCTGGGAGAGCAGCCAGCCCATTTTGGGGGAGGGCGACACCCAGCCATGTCCTGTGCTCTCATGTCTCACCTCCTCCTCTCCAAAACGCAGGCTCTGGCCCAGACGGCGCTGCAGATAGACACAGGCCCTGGAGAGCCACAGGCTCCTGGGGCACCTCTTACAGCTCCAGCGGCCTTGGTCTTGAGTCTGCATCAGAGCCCAGTTCTCCCTGATTCACAGAGGACAACAGGGTTTCTAGCTCTCCTGGGGATGTTACAAATCCCCCAAATACAGTCATATTATTTGTTAAACATGCACGTACTCTCTACTAGCTCTTTAGGAATGAGAATGGGTGTCCGGAATTTGAAATCAGCCCTTAGAACCAGACTACAGTAAAACAGGGAAATAGAAGAGGCCTGCCTTCCCATCTCTTCTTTCTCAATGTTCTTCTCGCCCTTGAACCATTAATGCCTCCACCTCTCAGGCATCCGATAGAGGCCCAGCTGAGGCCCGCCACTCTCCTGGGCTCACTTTCTCTTTTTAGTCTCCACCACATAGAATTCACAGGGCTTCTTGACTGTTACTCAAGATTTCAAATTGAGAAGCTCTGATAAAGTCCTTCACACTGAGGATCGATAACTGATAACCACAGAGTACCTGGCAAAAGACATAAACCAAAGGCATTGAGGCTGGATGAGTATAATTTGGGTTGCTCTTCTGATACCCCTCCCCAAATCATACACCTTCTTGTACCCTCAAGCAGAAATACAGGGCACTGTGTAGTGATCGAGAAAGCTGAAGGATTAATTTTCTTCTCCTATAGTTCTACGACAGTCTCAGAGACAAATCAATGGGAAGTTTCCAGAATCTGAATACTGATCTGATAACGTTCATTGCACAGGACCTTGAGATAAGTCTTTTTTTTTTTTTAAAATTTTTAACGTTTATTTATTATTGAGATAGAAACACAGCATGAGCAGGGGAGGGGCAGAGAGAGAGGGAGACACAGAATCTGAAACAGACTCCAGACTCTGAGCTGTAAGCACAGAGCCTGATGCAGGACTTGAACCCATGAACCGTGAGATCATGACCTGAGCCAGAGTCAGATGATCAACTGACTGAGCCACCCAGGTGCCCTGGGACAAGTCTTGATTTGGGACTACCCGGACAGAAGAGATGCCGGTGGTTGGCAGCGTACCACGGACCCAGCTTTGCTTTTAGCCAGGGAAGGCTCCATCCCAGACCCTCTCCCCTCTTCTGCCGAGCTTGTAAATAGCCACGAACCGCAAGGCCAGCCTCAGGCAGTCACAGAGTGCGACACACACACCGCTTGTACAAACCATTCATTTTATTTCCTGTATCGGATTTATACAAACTTGCAAGATACAAATGCAGAGCTCACTGGGATTCTTCAGTACCTATAATCTAAAAAGAATGTTGCGGAGCAGAGAAGCAAATGCTCACCTATCAGTCAGGATGCCCCTCCCCGGGGAGGGGCTTGTTAGCTAGGAAGATGCTAAAGGGGCTGCTACAGATGTTTGGTCCCCCAACAGAGATGCCCTCTGTTTACCTAACTTTTACTTTTCTTCTAAGGTCACTTTTATACTAAATAAAGACACTGAGATCATACATTTCCTTGTATGGTTTATTTAGTCTAAGACTAGCAAATCAAATTGGCCCCAGTATGTGCATAAATAGATATATGTATATATACGTATATTTCATATTTTCCTTAGTTTTAAGAGCTGCCAGGTGGGGGGGGGAGTGCCTAAAGGGGAAAGGAATTGATTCCGTCTTGCTATACTCAGCCCTGCCCCAGAACATGCCTTTCACCAAGGCAGGAGACCAAGTGTGCACAGCTGGCGACCTCAGAAACTCTTTAAAGTGACAGTAGCAGTATTTGATTACAGCCTCTTGGTTATTGATCAGGGAGGTGATGTGCTAATTGGGGAGGACCTCGGATAGTAACCAGAGCTGTCTCCTGGTGGGTCACTTAGCCCTGGGCCTCCGTCTGGGCCCCGTTCATTCATAACAGGATGCTCCAGGCTGGGAATAGGGTGTCCGTGAAAGTCAAAGTTGGGAGGTCAGGCTTCAAATGCTAGCCAGGAGCTCTGTGACAGTCCCAAACCTTTGATTCCAGATCTGGACAAAAGACTTCCGTTCTGCCCGAATCCTTGCAAGGTGAAGAGCCCCTTGTCTACTTTGTGGGCTGAGAAGCCGTGTGGAGGGCTGGGCCGGTGGAGTTCAGAGCCCAGGCGGCAGCCCGCCTCATGAAAGTCCCGGGGGGGGGAGGGGCTTCCTGGGCAAGGCTGAGATGTTACCTTGTCCGTGGGGCTCGATTCAGCCCAGAAGCTGACTTCACAGTCTGGGTGCCAGACCGAGGTACCGTCCCCTTAATGACAGCCCCCAGAGGAAAGGTCACAGAGGGAGACAGAGGTCGTAGATGTGACCCAGACCAGAAAGGGATCAAGGAGTGTGAGAAGTCCAAGGAACTTGAATGTGTCTGTGCTGGAGGGCCTGTGATCCCAGACTGTTTTCCTTTGGCCTTTGCACTGCCTCCTGACTCCATCAGGGAACAGGATTCTTGGTGCTGTTTACCATCGGCTGCCGTGAAACTGTCTGCCCCTTCCAGCAGACCGGTAAAGGGAAGTGGTCCAGGAGCACACTGGGGCCGCGTGTGTGCCTGCACGGGTGTGCTTCAGTGCACACAACTGTAAACATTTCCTTTGAGGGGATTCACATCCCGTAACCCTGGCGGGTCATCAAGAGTTGACAGTTGTAATCAGATCCTTAGACCAGGACTTCCAAGACTGTGTCCTGCCCTGGTGCGAGGCTCTCCGGGTGAGCTCCGGGGACCAGCCCTCTGCAGGCTGGAGAATGGGAGGAGGAAGCCGCCGGGGAAGAGGAGAGGACACGGGGTTGGACCTCGAGGCAGCCAGCCCAGTCTCCGCCCACCATTGGCCCATTCCATTCAGACATTGCACATTTTTGAAAATAGATTTGCTTTTATAACAAAAGCATAAAATAGCTCTGTCTGTCCTCTCCCCTTCTTTGGATCAAAAGGCATGGGGTGTGGCCACAACCTGCTAGGAATGGCGTGGAAAGTGAAGGAGAGAAAACGGGCCTGGGTACGAGTCCTGGGAAAGGATCAGACATCCAAACAAATATATATATTATGTATATATCTATAATATGTATAATCTTCATAAAACATATATTAAGGCATGTAAAGCAACATAAAGAGCCAGCTTTATGAAATAGGAGGTGAGCGCGAGGTTGCAGAGAGGTGCAGACATTAATCCTTGGTATTTTACATGTATTTCTAAAAATATCACTTAAAAAAGGGAGAGACAGACAAAAAAAAAGGGGGGAAGGCCTGGAAGGCCCCCAAAGAGCTGTTTCTTGTGGGCAGAGAAAGGCGTCAAAAAGAGGGAGAGCCAATCCCACCCGCCAGTGTGTAAGGGAGAAAAACAAAACAGGTTTGGGGTGCTTGAGCTGTGCTAAAAGATGGGAAATGTAGCCAAAGGTCACGTTTAAAACATCTGCTGGAAGTGAAGTGGAATTCCCCAGCCTGCAGTCCCTCAGATGCACGAGAATATCCTAAGCACCTAGAACAGTGCCTGGTACATAAAAGGTGCTCGATAAATAGTTGTTGAATGAATTGCCATCTTTACTTGCATATGAACCAGTAACCGTCCCAGCCGTGAAGGAGTGGAGAAGAGTTGGTGGCAGCTAAAGTAGTTGTTCTTGGGGCCGCTGGAGGCTGAAGTCTCCGAGCATCAACTCTAGCAAAGAGAAGGCCCGGGGGCCAAGGTTTTTCCCAGCTTCACCGTCTCCCCTCCCTCTTCTCTGGCTACAGTCCTCGAAGATGAGCGGCAAGAAGGAAGAATGAGGTTTGCTTCTGTGTCTCCTCCACTGGCCTCCCTGGGTAGGTGGCTTGTGAGACAGCCAGGCTGGAAGGGAGTCCTTCCGTACAGCCTCATCTGGTCCTCGTTGGAGGGGAGCCTGGATGCGGGGTGGGGTCCTAGAATCTGGCCTCCCAGATTAAGGCTGCATTCCCTCTCCAGGGCACGTGCTCAGCTGGCCCACAGCACATTCCAGGGGCAAGGGGGACAAGAAAATGTCCTGAACAAGGTTAGGAAAGGCCCCGAGGCTGATTACACCCTATGGAAGACAGGTGCTTCTCTCTGACCCTGAGCCTAGTAGGGGAGGCAGACACCAGGCCCAGATCTGGAAAGAACCGTCTTCCAAGCTGCTCACCCACACGAGCATCCCTGCACCTAGGACCCTACGGCCTCAGGCCCCCTGTGCTTGCGGGCGGGTCCTCCCGGAGCCAGCGTGTGGGCAGCCCTCGGATCTGGGGGACCAGGTGGGGGAGCAGAGCTGACAGTCTGGCACTGTACTTGGCACTAAGCTAAGGCTCCATCCTGGGGAAACCAATCCCATAACCCCCTTTTCCATCTCTGCCTTGTCCTCTTTCTTGCCGACGATTCCTGCCGCTTCCTCGTCCTCCCTCCCACTTGCCTCCGACCCTCCCTTTCTCTCTTCCAGCCCTTCTCAACCTGCCCTTGGACGCTGCACAGACCTGCATGCTGCTTGCTCTCTACCCACAGCCAGCCCTGTCCCCTCCGGGGGCCGAGGAGCCTCTCCCCATCTCGTCATCTTGTCTTTGGCTCAAGCAGGGTGGTCAGTCTCCACCGGACCCCGAAAGAGCACCCGTAAGCAGAGATGCGTCAGAGCCTTGGGTACACCTGGGGCAGCAGGGTGGGGCCGATGGCGGGAGGACGCGATGGCAGGCGCCGTCTTCGGTGTCAAGAGGGCCCAGGAGAGGCAGAGTGTCCATCTTCTCCTCCCCGTAGTCCTAACCTAAGACAGCCCAGGGCGTCTTTCCCACCGGGGCATCCTCTTTGTCAGGGAACGTTCCAGGAAGGCCATCACAGGCCCAGGCAGGGCCAGGCCTCGCTCCTGGCGACTCGGGCCCCAGGCAGCCCCTGCCCGCCCTCTCGAGCCCTGGCCAAACTGCCATCTGAGTAGCGAGGGGCTTCAGGGCCGGGCGTGGCGACACTGAGGTATCCCCCGGCGGCGGCGGCAGCGGCAACCCCGGCCCCCAGCCTGGCTCCCTACAGCGTCCCCACAGGAGCGCCGGCACAGGGGGCCAGGGTGGGGAACCAGGACCTCAGTGGGCGGAGGCGGCCTTCAGAACGTGGCTCTGTGGAGCTTCACACCGTTGGCCTCGGCCAGGGCTTGCACTAAAGAAGAGAGAAGCGGGTAAGAAAGGCGCTGCCCAGAGGAGAAAGGACTCCAGCCAAGCTTGCCTGGGAGACAGAAGTCTCTTCCTGTAGCATCCTGTGAA